>NC_085000.1:31472837-31535337 GCF_963854185.1 Sardina pilchardus | reverse complement strand
ACTGCACTTGTAAAAATGTTGGTGCTCCCACTCACTTGATTTTTATTTAACTCGCAGTTTTTGAACTCTGCCTCTCCCTGCTCACGAAACGTGATGATGACGAAACCCACGAAGATGTTCATCATGAAGAAGGCGATGATGATGATGTAGATGATGAAGAAGATGGAGATCTCCACACGGTAGTTGTAGATGGGCCCTCGGTTCGGCTGATTGGCATCAATAGCCTTGTATAACAGCCTGTGTGGAAGAGAGACCAGTTTGATTGCTGAGGTCTGAAATTCGATAATCGAATCAATAATCGATTAATCGGTTTGTGTCATTCTTTAAGGAAAACGCATCAAACTTGAATATTTTCAGCTTTGCCTACTCCTTTATGAGAAAAAAGAGAAAATAATCATCATCATATTAACTATGAAAAAAATCGTTGCAAGAAAAAGAGCCAACTCTTAAACAGCTCTTATGCTTGCCTCTCTCATTGACATGAGATTTGAAACAACAAACTGAAGCAAATTGAAATGAAGTGTTTTAGGGCAAAACACAAATACACCTCACAAAGGCATAGAAAGGGCAATGTAAAAGCACCCCTTCCAATCACTTAGCATTTCATTCAAATTAACTAATGGACTAACTGACTACCTCAACGTATGGATATATGAAATAAATTGGTGCGCTGACAGCCTTTACGTAAAATTGATTAAAAGTCAGAATTTCATTTGTTATATGGCATATTGCCAAAACAGGATATGCTTCTGCAAGAAATCAGATTTATAGTTAGCAGGCATGGACTAACTACACAGTTAACGATGCTCTTTTTAAAGGACGTCTTTGACACTTTACAACCTCCACAACAGGGTTGGGGTGAACATGTCTTGGTTAAAAGGAAGTGGGAGCGGGACATGTCCCAGGTGGGGAAATGGAGAGGGTGTGTGATTCATCTAACAATATTAATGGAAATAAAATTAAAATCATGGCGTCGGTTAAAGTGAAGATCAGTGTAAGTCTATTTGAGGAGCCCTGATGTCCTGTGTATCTGTTGATATTCCCTGAGGCCGCTGCACTGTGTGTGGATTGCCGGGCAGGCGGTCCATGGACACTCACTGTGGCCAGCCCTCGAAGGTGGAGACGGTGAAGAGAGCGAGCATCCCCATCAGCACGTTATCAAAGTTAAAGTTGCTGTTCTCCCAGATCCTCTCCCTCACCATGGGGTGGTTCATGTCCCCGTCCTTAAACACGATGAATGTGCCCCTACACAGGACACAGGCAATGCAGGAGGCAAGAGGGGAGAGAGAAGAACAATATCAGTACAGTATGTGATGGGGACTATAGACAGCACATACAGTACAATACATAATTCCTGCACATACCTGCTTGACTATTCTAATACACCTGGTTTCAGCATACATCTTTACTTGTATCTTTATGATTGCTTGTGTATTACAGTAGTAATACGTGCTGTATACATCTCACAGGTCTATATAAAGTTTGTTTAATACGTTCACTGTAAATGTGTAAATATAAAGGTTGTGGGAAGAGGGGCTGGGTTTGGCACACTCACTTGCATTCCACTGGGGTATGCTTAGCCTCATCGGTGCACCTGAAGAATCGACCCTGGCAACATAGTAGGACATACACACATTAAGTTCAGTTGAACTCCTACATATTATACATCTATTATACATATACATATAATCCAGTGTGCGGTAACTGCCTGGCTGCTTTCTTTCCTCAAGAAACAGAGATCTATGATAAAATAGGGTCGGAATTCTCCTTAAAGGTGATGAGCGCAACAAAGAAGCTCCATTTTGTAACAGTAAGAAGACTTAAGAAGCACCTTGACATACGTTGTCAGCTTTCCATATTAGCGTACGACAACCCACATCACGACAGAAAAAGTGTCACTAAATTAAAATAACCCACGCATCTTGACCCAGAGCAGACACTCAGTTTGAAGTCAGTACCTTGAAGAGCTGGACTCCGATGCAGGCAAACATGAACTGCAACAGTGAGGTGACCACCAGGATGTTTCCGATGGTTTTGATGGCCACGAACACACACTGAATCACACTCTACATACACACACACACACACGTATAGATACACGCACACAAGCACGCACATATACACATTCACAAGAAGAAACACACATACAGGAGTCAGAGACAAAACAAATACAACATTCAGTATATCTGATTATTGCATTATTGTTGATATTTCAGAGATTCCCTCTAGTTAGTCAGTCAATTCTTGTACAAAATGTAAGTAGATTAAGAAATCAGATGGGAGTGGCAGTTCTTTAAGAACTACTTCGAATGTAATTTGTTTTGCATGCTTAATGGAAAGTTAACTGCAAGGTCTTCATTAATTCAAATGCCAAAGTCATTTTACATCATGGATTCAGACTTTAAGAATATGACTGTGTAATCAAGTTTGACCTTTTCTTTTGCACGTTATTAACTTCCAAGCTTGCAAGCTGTATTAGTCACTGGTGAAGCATGCTATAGAGAAACTGTGTGTTGACTGTAGGGTACCTTAAGTCCTTTGGCTCTGTTGATGGCCCTTAGAGGTCTGAGCACTCGAAGCACACGGAGGATCTTAACTACTGAGATGGCACTCGAACTGAGGGAGGAAGAAAACAAAGTATACTTTAACAAAGCATGCATACTAAAGTAAGCATACACAGACCAAAAGCATACTGTATATATATACATATATATATATATATATATATATATATACAGTATATATATAAACAAATACAATGAATACATTAATATGAATGAGGCCTCTTACAGTGTCTCAGACACTCACACTGAAGCATACTTCATTGTGTAAGATTTTTAATTACTAACATTCTTCATCAGAAACAAAAATGTACACAGCATTAGACAAAGAGAGACTGACAGAGAGAGTGATAGATAGAGAGAGAGAGAGAGAGAGAGAGAGAGAGAGAGAGAGAGAGAGAGAGAGAGAGAGAGAGAGAGAGAGAGAGAGATGCAGGACATGCAGTGGTCTGAGGGAGCTGAGGGGGTTGTGATACTGACTGCAGGAAGAAGGACAGCAGGGACACGCTGACCACCAGCAGGTCCAGCAGGTTGAAGGCGTTTCTGCAGAACGAGCCCTGATGAATGAACGCTCCATACACGGTCATCTAGATTCAGACAAGAGCAGTCAAACACAGATCCACTGAGATTGGTCATCACATACTCATGAAAACACATACTCTCGACTTTCAGCATGATTATTTTTCAAAAACATGATGAACAGATTTCCACATACCTTCAGTACGATCTCCACGGTGAAAACAGAGGTGAACACATAATCTGCATATCCCAGAGCCTTGAGAAATGAGATGAAGCAAACAGAGGAGAAAGAAAAGACTATTAGATTGATTCAAATTGGAAAACAAGTATCCAACCAACCTAGTGCTGCTACCGTAATTTCCCAACTATTAGCCGCCGCTTATACATTGATTTTGCAAACTTTCTTTAGAGGTTAATACACAGTGGCAGTTAATATGGTATTAATATGGTCTTGTTTTTTTTTATTTGCATAAAACACTGTCCTGTGACTTCTACACAAAGCAGCTCCTACATCTACTGTACATAGCCATCTGCACTTACAATGTTCCTGAAGGAATGGTGCCTGATTGGATCCTCAGCAGCCAATGAGATGCTGCTGAGGATGATGAAGACGAGGATGAGGTTGGTGAAGTAATGGTGGTGGATGAGGTTGTGGCAGGCCACTCGCAGGCTGGGGGAAGATGGCAGGGCAGGGGCAGGAAGGCACCACACAGGCAGGGTTAATGGAGGTGACTTTATTGTTGAATTTGTTTGCTGTCATACGGCAGCAATATAAACTTCTTTGAATGAAACAGGTTCTCTGCGGAGTTACATCTCTCCTCCACTTCTCAAAACAAATTGACTGCTGTGTTGATGCTAACCAGGGCCAGTAACTCACCAGTTTTTCTTCCCCAAGATGAAGAAGGAACTCCCATCAGGAATGGGCACAATCTTCTCCTTGGGCTGAAAACTCTCTGCCTTCATTGGAATGCCGACTTCAAGGAGGAGAGAGAGAGATCACGCTGACACACCAGTAGCAGTGGCGTGGGCAACAGGCCTACTATAATTCACAAATCTACATCATATGTCAGTTTCTAAAATGGATCGTTCTGGTCCTTAATTATGATTGGCTGAATGATGTTCGATGTCATTATATAATCCAGCACAACCCCACACACCCCTTAGCTGTTCTACAATCAGTGTAGCCTATGGTGCTAATTGCTTAAATACTGCAAGAAAATAACTTTATCTGCATGTTTATTCTTATTTACAGCAGGGACAAGGTGGCCTTGACATTAGGCCCAGAGGGCACCAACTTTGCATGGACGACCAGACACCAAGCAGACGGTAAAGCCCAGTAAAATAAGGACAACACAGCTGCCTGTGTCAGCACTGGAAGATGAATATAATGAAAGGCTTACCCCCCTCCAGTCCCTCGATGGCTCTGAGCTCCTCATTCTCCCAGTCATCCTCCTGCTCCTACTCACGGCCAGTGACATGAGAAAACCAGAGAGACGAACAGAAATTGTATTGTTTGCATTGCAGAATGCAAAGGGAGTTGCAGTAACACTTTCCTTGATAAAGCATTATAAACACATCCATATGATTATGAGGCTTTATGAATGATCTATAACCCTTTGTGAGTGCATTTATAATGCTTTATAAATACTGAGCTCATGGAAAATGTTGCATTATCATTCTGCAGGATATGCACGCAAATGATATAGACAACGACGACATTACCTCCTCTTCCTCCTCTTGACCTTCTTCATCCTCCCACTCATCATCCTCTTCTTTCTTCTCTCTGGAAAATATCAAGATGGCAGCATAGATGAAGTTTCGTTTACTGATAGCAGCTGTATAACATTATTGACACAAACATGGCAAAGTACTTATATCTTTGGAGACTTTGACATTCTCAGTAAACCAGCAGAATGTAAGCGGTAATTGATAAAGACATCTTACTCTGGTTTGGTTTTCCCCTTTCCAGTGGCCAAGTTGTCGACAGCGATAGCCAAGAAGACATTTAGCAGGATGTCTGAGATAGAGCACTAGTCAAGGGCCATTACATATTTAACAGTACTTTAACAATTAATTTCATCAGAACAATTATGATGAAAGCAAGGAAAAGATTCTAGGTTAGGGCATCATATTACACAATGTCTGAACAAGACATTCATACTGTATCTCGGCTTCATTGAAAATGAAGACTACCCTCAATTGACCTCTGAGAGAAAAAAAAAGGTGAAACGAATAAAACTGATTTACTCAGAACCCATAGTAGTGAATCTCAGTCGCTTTGGTGCTTTTCTCAGATCAGAATGAAAATTCTCATAACTATTACCTTAAATAGTAGTAATTATATGGTAATTAGTAGTAAAATAATAGTTCAACCTCCACAACATTTAGTCATTTGTGCCCATCACAGTATCAACTTGTCCTTCCTCTGAACAAATTGCAAATGCATTTGTCATGTCAGTCAAAATGAACTATACTTATGGATGCTAAATAGTCATTCCCAAAAAATACTCTTCATTTCATTGCTTGAGCCATTACATACAAAATTGTACAGAATTGCAAAGAGCATTATACAGTAAAAAATGTGAAACGTACGCAAATGTTAATAGCAATGTGAGAAAAGAACCAAGGGCGACTGAGAAAAACTATAATCTGCCATGAGATGCCATCCTAAGCATACTTAAATCAAATCAAAGTAGATAGTGTCTGGCACACACGGAGACAGATGAAAGGATACAGTTACCAACGACGAAAAGAATGACAAAGTAGACACACACAATCATGTTGGGGAAGATGGGGCCACCATAGGCCATGATGCCATCATACATGACAGAGTTCCAGTCCTCCCCTGTGAGGATCTGAAGAGGGGCAGACAGAGTAGAATGGACAGACAGACATGAATATGATAAATCCATAAAAGCACAGATTGATCGCTTTCTTGCTTGACTGATTGATAGATTAATCAATTGATTGAATGAAGGGTAGACAAACAGATTACAGACAGATAGATAAATAGATAAATAGATAGATAGATAGATAGATAGATAGATACAGATAAATAGAGAAATAGATAGATAGATACATAGATTGATAGATTCTGTAGGAGTGGCATTCTATTTGGCCATGGCTGTGTCTCCATAGCAACGCAGCAGGGAGTCTTACCTGGAAACAGGTAAGCAGTGCGGAGGGGAAGGAGTCGAAGGTGCTCCTCTTCATCTGTGTCTCGTCAAAGTTGAACTTGCCGCCAAAGAGCTGCATGCCCAGCAGGGCGAAGATGATGAGGAAGAGGAAGAGTAGCAGCAGCAGGGAGCAGATGGCCTTCATGGAGTTGAGCAGCGAGGTGACCAGGTCGGACAGGGCAGCCCAGTGCCTGCAGCACACAGGGGTCAGAGGTCAGGACAGGAGAGAGGAATCCAGTGGGGCATCTGCGACAGCAGCTGATTTGCATGGCTGATTTGGTTATGTGTGCATGTTTCTGTTGATGTGTTCTGTGTGTGTAACTGTATGTATTATTGTTAAGGGTTTCAGGTTTGGTGATGTGGCGGGTATGGTAATGTGGAGTGTGGAGCTACTTTGAACCTCATAAATGGTGTAAAACAGTGATTTATTTGCTAAGCCGATGCCCGAGGCACCCCCATTGAAAACCTGTTGGTAGCATCGGCTAACTAGCGGCAGATTTCTGAGTGCAGGGGGCAGGTGGAGATCAGCTCTGAGACAAACGCTCACACTCGGTATCATGTTTCAACACACTTTAAGTCAATATCACACAGGAATTCTCCTTTAACTTGCCAAATATCAAAATTTCCTCAGCCTGTTGCGCCACAGCGCCCCCCCAGGGGTCATGTTTGAATGTCAAAATTGCAATCATCACCTTTTCATAGACTCGGGTGAAAACTCACGCAAAACATACTTTATACAGTATACTGCATTCTCATGACACATTTTAAAATGTACATGAAAGAAGTGTGAGAAAGGTTCTTTGTCATATTTCTCAAAAGTCTGGAAAACTATTCTTGTGTTTAGAACACGGTTGGTGACCTACCTAGTGACCTTGAAGATACGGAGAAGACGGATGCAACGCAGGACAGAGATTCCAATGGGAGGGATGAAATCCATCTCCACGAGAAAGGTCTCCAGGATACCACCACACACCACGAAGCAGTCAAAGCGGTTGAACAGGGCTATGAAGTAGACCTGTATCCCAAAACTGTACATCTTCAATAACATCTCAAAGGTGAAGAGGCCCAGCAGGATCTTATTGGCTCGTTCTGCAGTTAGGGGGGGGAGGAACAATCCACAACCAATCAGATTACACGCCAAGAGAGAAATCTGTAATGATAATGAGCAATGAGTCGACAGCTAGAGTCCACTCATGTCGCATGGTCAGTGGCAGTTCTTGGAATAGTGAGTAGTGTGGGCTCATTAAAAATGGCTCTTCAATAATATTTGATGTACCGGCAATGTGTTTGCTTTGAATGGGGATGGGATATATGTTACATGATATATGTGTGGATGTGATATATGTTAAATGATATATGTCTGGATGGGATTTATATGTTACATGATATATGTCATAAGCTGTAAGTGTTACATGTGGTTCTTAGCTGTGGAACATTATGTACAGAAACGATTGACCCACTGGGAATATTCTATCTATCTATCTACATTTCTACCTCTGCATCTCTCATCACGAAAATAAAAGACAAAGTCTCACCTTGAATGTCAGTGAGCCACTTTGGCTGTCCATAGTGTTCAGAGGCACTAGCTGCTGTATTCAGAAACACCAGCAACAGCACAAGCCAATAGAAATTGGCGGACTTCACCGCCACTCTGGCGTTCTTACGCATCGCCTGGTTCAGGTGGAACAGCTGCTCGCTAGAGGTAAACAAAATCAGTAGTTTTAGAAACTTGAAATGTTAGAGTTCAGAATGTCAAGGTAAAATAAAGCGTTTCGCATACAACTTTTATTGAAATATCAGGAATAATATCCATATTCTATAGGTAAAGCAGCTGTTTAAAAGAACTTACCAGAAGCTAATGGCCAACAATCGCTGCCTAAAGTCAGAAATAGAGGGAAAACACCAAAGTAAATAATACAATCACTCAAATAACTATTAACACATTTCACATTATAGTTGTGTATTGTGTAATGGTACACATCACATGTACAGTATACAGTACAATACATAACAATCATTTGCTGTCTATATATTTGTCCACAATGTGATATTACAGCAGGCTTCTATACATATACTGATACCTTTATCATAAACATGCTTTACTCACGTAATCGAGGCACAACAGCCTCCATCATCATCTAGGAAAGCTTCAAACTCCGAGTCTGAGTCCGATTCTGTTGATCAAGAGTTTGGAAACAACAATTTCACATCGGATGAAAACACATAAAAGTCGTAACATTTTTGCGTTTTGTGTCTTTAGTTTCCATATGACAAAAATATTTCCAAACTTGTTGATGGACAAACATAAACACAAATAAACAATGAAAAAAGAAATGAGTGTTCTGATCTCCATACCTCCATCTTCATTGTGTTTGTACCATCCATACTTCTTCATCATCTTCTTCTTGGCAACCACAGCTCCTGCAGAAAAAAAGCACAGAGATAATGTAAATAAAAGCCATACGTGCCATAAATGTGACTATGTGCCTGTGTGTATGTGTATATGAGAGTGCGTGTGTGTGTGTGTGTGTGTGTGTGTGTGTGTGCATGTGTGTGTGCATGTGTGTGTTTCTGTATATGTGTGTGGATGTTAGTCTGTGTGTGTGTTTGTGTGTGTGTGTGTGTGTGTGTGTGTGTGTGTGTGTGTGTGTGTGTATTTTCTTTAGCGAAACTCACGTTTGTTGCCGTCCTCATCCATGTTATCGGCCTCGATGAGCCAGTCCATGTAGCCCACCATATCCTCCTCCATCTGCTTCTTCTCCTGGGCCAACTGGAGCTCCCCACGAGCCACAGCCTTCTCTCTCTCCTTAGAGAACTCTCTGTGGGTGCACAAACAGAAAAACACACACACACACACACACACACGCACACACACACACACACACAGATATATAAACAATAGGGTAAAAAGAAGTAAGTCACTGACTGGACTCAAAACACCTCACCTCAGTACTACAGATTTGCATCAATACTGTATACAGAATAATAAATAAGTGCAAGTTAAGCACATTGAGACATGTTCTGCTATATTATGTTATAGTGCTATACAAAATAAACTTGAATTGCAGTGAAATGTATTACAGAGTAGAGGACTGACAGGCAGACACTCACCCGCTCAACACTCCCAAAACGAGGTTGATGATGAAGAAGGAGCCAAAGACTACCAGAGACACAAAGTAGACCCAGGGCATCTCCATACCAATGGCATCATTCATCTACAGGGAGCACATGCACAATCAATCACTGGTTCCACACTGTACCACAATGAATCATTATGCATCTGTGTAAGGATATGTATGTGCTTGTGATTGTGTGTGTGTATGTGTATGTGTATGTGTATGTGTATGTGTATGTGTATGTGTATGTGTATGTGTATGTGTATGTGTGTGTGCGTGTGCGTGTGCGTGTGCGTGTGCGTGTGCGTGTGCGTGTGTGTGTGTGTGTGTCTGTGTGTGTGTGTGTGTGTCTGTGTGTGTGTGTGTGTGTCTGTGTGTGTGTCTGTGTGTGTGTGTGTGTGTGTGTGTGTGTGAGTGCAAGGGTGAGAGAGTGTGTGCATGCATGTGTATGTGTGTGTGTGTGTGTGTGTGTGTGTGTGTGTGTGTGTGTGTGTGTGTGTCTGTGTGTGTGTGTCTGTGTGTGCGACTGGCGACGACACACAACTCCTTGACACTCAAAACTCCAGAAGGACAATAATCAATCACTTCCATTCGCGCATGATTCAGCACTGGACAAGTCTACGCCTACAAGGCCGACCATAGCGTATCACACACGGCTCTGAGAAACACAGCTCTACAAGAAGACATCCACAGATTCACAATAAAAGCCCGCCTTCAGGTATTACCTACAATCCAACTTATCAACATGGTTTCCATCCACACATGAGCCGTTTTGCCTGCAACATCACAATCATCAAAGGGAGACGATCGCGCACATTCTAAATGGCTGTGCTGCCTACAAAGGACTGTACATAGCGCACCACGACCATATTGTTGCACTGTCAGCGAAGGAGCTCCAAGACAATGGCAACTTTACTGCAATCCACCATAACGCAAAGATCAAGACAATAAAAATAAATGACTAAATAACATAAATAACTTACCATATACACCCGACATAATTGCAATTAATCAACACACCAAAGCCGTCACAATAATAGAAATTGGTTGCTCTTTCGATGCTTACATGGACATCTGCTATGCTTCAAAACTGTTAAAATATCAACCATGGTATAATGTTTTCAGCAACTCTGGCTATTCCTGCAAAATCATTGCCCTCATTTTTGGTAGTTTAGGTCATGTGCACAAGATGTGTGTAAGAGGCCTGCAGATTTGTGGACTACCTAAGAACAAAGCCCAAAAAATGGCAAAATATTGCTCTGTATCAGCAGTAATTGGTAGCCTCTACATATGGAGGCGTAGGTGTCACCTTTACCCTTAATGTGCATAATGGACTGGATTATTGGCTGCTGTTGCACATCTTTCTATCAAATTTGGATTATGCCATGATATATGCTTATCTTCTAATCCAAATAAAGAATTTAAAATGTGTGTGTGTGTGTGTGTGTGTGTGTGTGTGTGTTGTGTAGAGCCTCACCCAGTAAAGCACGTCAGTCCACCCCTCCATGGTGATGCACTGGAACACTGTGAGCATGGCGAAGAAGATGTTGTCGAAGTTGGTGATGCCTCCGTTAGGCCCCTCCCAGCCCCCTCGGCACTCTGTGTTGTTGCCCACGCAGAAACGCCCGTTCCCAGCGAACGCACATGGCGTGGGGTCATCGTCCACATTCAGCTCTGAGATCAGACACAACAGCAATCAAAACAACGACTGACAGAACCAAAACAGATCCCAAATCAGAGCAACGCCAGTTGAGATGACAGTATAGCAGCAAGACACACTGAACTTGTCTTACAGCATAACTACATTAGTGAGCACAAGCTTATTAGACAAAACACTGTGTGGAGTTTTAAATATAAAGTCATGTCAGCATGCAGTGTCATATTTTTTCTAATAAACTTGTTACTTTACATTGCATGTTGACAAAATCTAACTCAGTCAAAGCAACTAAAAGACTAGTGCTATGTTTGGTTATTTTGGGTTCATAAGTCTTTTTTTTAACACAGTCCACTAGACTGACCTGTGCCTTTGTAGTAGCAGGTCTTGTGCATCCTGCCGAGGAAGAGCTCCAGCCCGATGATGGCGTAGATGATGATGACGAAGCCGACCAGCATGCCGATGTGCAACAGGGGCACCATGGCCTTCATGATGGAGTTCAACACAATCTGCAGACCTGCACACATCAGCCACCGTTAGCATACAGCAGACACACGCGCATACACACACGCACACGCACACACACACGCGCACACACACACACACACACACACACGCACACACACACACACACACACACACAACACACACGCACACGCACACGCACACGCACACGCACACGCACACGCACACGCACACACACACACACACACACACACACACACACACACTTACTGGGTACACCAGAGACCAGTCGTAGAGGACGCAGCACCCTGAAAGCACGAAGGGCTTTCACGTCCAAACCTCCAGGCTTCCCCGCCGCGTGGTGGGCCTCTCCTGGCTTATGTTCGTTGCCCATCTCTGCAAACACGCTGAAAAGGCTGCCGTGCAACACAAATAAAATAGCTGATTCGCAAGTCTACAGTTTCTCCAAAACTCATTACAGTTTTTGCCTATATTGCTTACACACTTTCTACAGAAACTGGCTCATTATGTCAAAACGTTACAGCCAATTAAGACAATCTTTCAAATCAACAGCAACACACTGATGTGCTTTATAGAAAAAGCTGCAGACTTTGTGTTTCTATTTCTTTTTCTCAGACTCACTCTTCTGTGGAACTCAAGTAGAGTCTCTACAGTAATTAACTAATACATTTTTGCAACAAAGGTTTTTACAACAAACACACACACACGCACACAAGCACACAAGCACACACACACAAGCAGACACACACACACACACACACACGCACACATACACACACACACGCACACTCAAAAGGAAAATGCTGTGTACCCGACAATGACAATAACAAAATCCAGCAAGTTCCATCCACTGCGTATGTATGCACTGGGATGCATGACCAATCCATAGGCCAGGATCTTGGTAAATGTTTCAATAGTGAAGATGACCAGAAAGACATACTCGACTTGTTCCTGAACACAGACAAAAGAAAATTCAATTCAACACTAAAATTCTACATTTAAAATGTAGCATATCTCTTCTCCAAAAATAGTGACAATGCTTTAACAGAACCATACAATGATAGAATCATATTTAGATTTAAGACATGAAAATAAAATGTCATTATAAGACTGAGATCTTGTGAGTTAGCTTCTGACAGCAGTTAATTACTATCCCTCTGGTCACAAGCAGGACTTTTTTTGCGTAATCATTTTTTATTAACAACGATAAGGATGGAGTCTTGCCTGGTTAGCACCAGACTTAGTCCCAATTGAACTTGAGATTGCATCAGGACAATGTTCATTCACCTCCCATTTCCAATGGGTGTCAACCAACAGACACCGATTAAAATGCCTCTGGACACAATTTGAAAGACCTCAAACCAATCAGAGCAATGGAGGAGATGACACATGATGCAGAGCAATGAAAAAAATATCTCAGCAAACAAACTTTTTCTTTGTTTGCCTCAACAGCTGTGATTGGTGCCCAGGTTTTAAGAACATTGGAAATCACAGTGAATGGCCTCCTTGCCAGACAGAGCAGGTTCAGCTGGGTTCACCCAGGCTAGATGGAGTCAGTATACCACAGACAGGTGTACAGGTCATCCTCCCATTGGTACAATTATCTTAAAGCACAGTATATGTATAGCACTGCAATCAGCCCACATCCACTCTTGCTGTTGATTGGCTGAGGCTGAGGCATTGCACTGATTTGCTCTCAGCAGGAGCTCTCGGCGTTGCGGAACATGCTCTCAGGCAATCCTCGCCAAGGCATGCATGCCAATGCACTGGTTTCACCTTGTAGTGCCCAGCTCCTGGACTAATTAGCTTTCTGGCCTGATAACCCACTAGCTAAGAAGCTAATCACTCGAACGATGCTCAGTCACCTTACGGCTAGCCAACACGGGAATACAGAACATATTCATTTTCAACAATTGACTGGTACTGTTTTGCATTTCACTTGCAAGAGAATTGCAAATAAACCACCATAATTATCTCACAAATAGCTGAATGTTAACAAAGAAATGGCATTAAACTCTTGTGTGTGTGCGTGTGTGTGTGTGTGTGTGTGTGTGTGTGTGTGTGTCTGCATGTGTGTTCTCAAGTATATGTGTGTGTGTGTGTCTGTGAAAGTGCTTGTGTGTGTATGTTTGTTTTAGTCATGGATACACTGGGAATTACAGTAGTTGAGGAATTACAGCAAACCCAGACTTCACCGTCAGTTTTACCCCCTCGTCTAAGCAATCCAATAAAGAGATTCCCTTCTGGGGCTTAGCCAATAACAAGTGCTCCACACCACAACCCAACAGATGGAGGAGGAGAGCGATGGACTCACACACACACACACACACACACACACACACACACGCACGCACGCACACACACACACACACTGCCTGTACACAGCATAATTGACCTGGCGGCCACTGATCAAGAAGATCTAGGCCCTTGATCTGAGAATAAAAACTCTAGCTAGGTGGGATCCCTCAGATTCACTATTTACACACAAGTCTAGCCTCATGGGCAATGCCCATGTTTGGTCCTGCAACCATTACGTCTGTGTCTGCTCTCTCAGCCCCATCCTGCCACTTGCTCTTTCATCTGCTTAAGGACACAAACCCACAAAAAGCTCTGCGATGTTCAGCCTTACCAGGGCTCTCGCTATCAGTGCTTCAAAGATCTACAGAACACTGGTCTGCTCTGCTGAAGACACTCAGGAGGAAAAATGAAGTGACCCTGAGTCAGAGCAGATGGTCAATGCCTTGATCTGGTTCAAAGGTCATCTCTAAGAACCACTTTTCCAAGCAGATGCTATCGTGTAAATGACCAGGCCCTTTTAAGATCAATATAATTATCTTTGCTCTCTATAACTGTAATTTATGTTAGATATGTCTATCTAGAGAATACTAGTGTATGCTTTATCGTAGGAATTTCAAAATATTTCAAAATAAAGACATTTTGCTGTGGTTTGATTAAATGAGATTAACACATGGTGATGAATGGTGAAATATGCCAGTCAGGGAGTTCTCCAAGTCAGGAATATAAACGTTAAAACTTTAAGTAGAGTGACATTTAGAAGACACCTTTATCCAAAGTGACACTGACTTAACGTTTGAGGACCAGAGACGCTATATTATAAATAGACATACAAATGGAATTACAACCCCTACACCCTATCGTCAGAGGCTGACATCCAGGGTTCAAAATGCAAAAGTCCTGCCAAGTATTTGACCCCACCATTTAGTAAACCAGCTCATCTTAATTAGCAGCCAGGTAGATCAGATCATTTGCAATATATCCTGCGTTAAATGCACAGGTAGAAAGAATACAGTTGTGGTCAAAAGTTTTTATTGCACATGCCAAAGTTGACTAAAAAGTATAAAGAAATGGAAATTGCCTTGAAATGCCTTAATTAAAAAAATTAGGAAAGCATTACCTTTAAGGACACCAATTTTCCTCATGAAGGAATAATGTATTGTAAATACATAAATGTTCTTCATTAAAATACAAGGGCCGATTCAGGCAGGGCTGATTCAGGCAGATTGTTTGATGCTCATTGAGCTCAATGCAAATCAAACCAGCTAATAGGCTAACAAACAAAAAAACCCCAAAGCTAATCTCTAGGTATGATGAAGGGTATGTGATGATGCGCGGCTATTTTAATTCCAAAGGCCACGGGAACTTTATCAGGATGTATAGTATCCTGGATTCATGAAATAACTGGCCTTTAGAAATAAAAATCTCCCTGCCTCTATCGGAATTTAACATAGGGGTATGTACACTCATGGCCCCTGTATTTTAAGGAAGAACATTTATCTATTTACGATACATTATTCTCTCGTAAAGAATTAAGATCAATTTCCAAAGATGATTTTTTTTTATACCTCTTTATAGTCAAATTTAGCATGGGCATGTAAACTTATGACCACAACTGTATATGGCAGGACTATGGCAGGATCCGGGGTGTCTACCTTTGCCTTTCGTGTTTGGTGCCAGAGTGTCAAAGTTCTAATACCCTCAGAGTTTAGCTAGAGCTGCAGTGTCACTGACATACATAGCACCGCCAACCCTCTATGTTGCCAACTACACCTGACCTCACCCTTCACTGACCTGGCTGGCTTCACAAGAAAAATTCTGCTATTGGATTGGCTTCAGACAATACTCATATGAATCACAAATTTAATATGTGCTGATTCTTACCAAGTTGTGGTTTGTCTGATTGGAATCGTCATCAGGAAAAGGTTTTGTTACTCCCATAGCGACACAGTTGGCAAAAATGGCCAGTAGGATGAATATATCAAAAGGCGTGAGGATGTGAATTAAGGGAAATGGGACAAGCATGAGATGTTGCATCGACACACACACACACACACACACACACACAAAAACATATTTGGTAAAGGATCAATCAGCCAATCAATCAATCAATCAATCAATCAATCAATCTATTTATCATCTGTGTAGTATCAATTAATCAATAAATCAGGCAGTCAGTCTGGTTATCATGTGCAAAATCAATCAATCCATCAATCAATCAATAAGCCTGTTTATCATTTGTGCAATATTTAAGTGTCTATCTATCTGTTTGTGTGAATGTGTTTGAGTGACTGTGTTAAAATATGACTAATAGAAGCATCCTGAGTGTTGGGGCCCCATTAGGCTCCATAATTGGCTAATTAACCTACATGAAGAACCATCACCAGATATATACAATAACTGAACCGGCTCTTGCATTTTGGAGCAGAGCCTTGTTCTAGAGTGAAAGGATATTTCCATTCCACGAGGGCGAGCGCCGCCATGCGTATGGGGTTGCTCAGCGTCAGGCAGCAGAGAGCTCGGGGGGCGCGCAAGGCCGACTTGTTGGCCTGCATCTGCTTCTTCTGCCCTCCAGCCCTCTTGCGCACCGAGCCGGTGGAATTGAGCGTGTCCGTCTTGCCGGCCTCGGCCCCCCCATTGGGAGCCATCTCCCCTCCCTCTGTAGAGACAAGACAGCGTCACACAAATCATATGACCAAGGTGGATGTCAGTCAGGTGGGTGGGGACTGTTGCGCTCATATGAGATCACAGGGGTGTATAACCCAGTAGGAGTAAAGAGGTTGAGGTGTGCTGAAACGTCTGCAGTCTGCATTAAAGATGACGACTTAATAAAACGTAATCCTGCTTTTTGTTCAGAGTGTTCACATCACTCAACTGGAAGAACAGGGTACTAATGATGCAAATGCCGTAGGTAGAGTGTGGTCGACAGACTGTTATCTACACTATACTAGCCTAATGTATAAATTGCATGAAAAAAAAGAAAACTCAATATCAGGAATACATGTAGTGTACAATGAATGTATTGATTAGTAATATTGATAATAATAATAATAATATAGTAATACATATTTAGTGATTATATGTGGAGCGCATGTTGCTGTCCACGTTTGAACTGTCCTGATGTGGCTAATACAAAACGATGTTTTATTTATTTATCTATCTATGTATTTGCATGTAAGATTTAAATAAAGTGAAAACCTGACTAATATCCTGACAGAAAAAAAAAACCCTGGCTTAACATGGCTTGACAACACCATACCTGGAAGCTTGGACATACTGACATAACCAAGTCAAAAGTGTTTTAAGCATGCTTGCCACATCTATGACTAAAGACACTGGCTATCAAGACAGCTGGTGTCCAATGATAGTGTCATGTACATATTCACACAGCACTAGATTTGTGCGTGACATAACATCCACCAGATCTGCCTCCTCAGAGGATGAATGAACTAATACTTACAGCATTATCACAGGATACTGACTTGACTCACACCACCTCATGATGCACTGGGGCATGACGTAGTTATGAGACTGTTATGACACAGAGCTTTAGGACGTGTGACTGGGTAACTCCAAAAACGCTTCTGATGAATTCAGGTTAATTGTGCTTACCAGTACCGAGAGCTGCACATCCAATATCTATTGTCATCATCTATATCTATTAACATCAAGTCTATTGAGACGTGTTTTCTAGATGCTCTAAGAGTATCTCTCCACCTGATTCACATTTGAGAATTGAAATTCCCTTATTACTTTTTTTTTTAAAGAGCAGCAATACATACTATTTGGGATTAATATGCTATGGAACACTTTGAAAATAGTAAGCTCCTGTTTTCACAGGTGATTTATGAAGTTCAATGTTCAATCATAACTGCACAAAGTGGGATTTCATCTCTGGCAAACAATGCAGAAGATTGCAACCACAGCGTTGAAACGATGGTTACACCATAGTGTGATATGGTGTCCTGGACCTCACTTCAATAAGATGTTGCAAAGTGAAATTGGCCTTTTGGGATTTGCTTTTGGGGCATTTGAATCAAATATGCCCAATCAAGAAGACCACTAATGGGTGGATCAGTACACAGACAACACTTAAGCCAGCTGTAACAACATATTTTGACTATTTCAGACCATTGTCACATTTCAAGAACCAGACAGAACTTTGAACTGCATGCCTTCAGTGTATAAATGGCCAGCCATATGGACAGTTAGGGTTTAAAGGTATCACTCTGGTGTAGAGGTGCCATGTAGGATAGGACAGATGTGACCTAGATCCTCACACACAGACTTCAGCCAGAGCAACTCAGCAGGTGACAGGTACAACTCTCATAGCCAATAGGAGGAAGAGTAATCTCAACACTAACCAATGGCAAGGTTTCATAAGGATAGGCTACTGTCTACAAACGACACCGAATTATGGGATTCTGGTAGCCTATCTTTTATACAATTTTAACAATGAGGAGAATGAAAAACACTACTGTAGGCAATCACTTGTCTGTTTAATAGGCTAATAATAAGAAGTAGGCTACCATAATTATTTGGGGCTTTCAAATATTGCATGGTACCAAGCATCGTAATAGCAGTCTAATTATTCCCCAGGTTATCTCAAATGAACTGAAGATAGGTTAATATAATACGCATAGCCTAATAAAGAACTCATCTCTAATAAACTACTTTTATGTCTGCTTTTTATGTAAACTCAATACAAATAGAAACTAGGCCTCTGCTACAGTGCTATAACGCAGTGATTCAACTTATACCTCTCTATTTCAAAGCTAACATCTGACTAGGCACAAAACCCAATCTTACCTTTAGTAGCCATTTCAGTTCAGCACCACGCCGCTGTCATAAAAGTTTCTTCGTTGTTTAATTTTGCCGGTTTCCGACAGTTGGCAACGTAGAGCGCACCATGCACAAGGTGTCTGTCTTGCACCTTTACAGTAAAATGTTCAGGTAAAGTTGTCCAGTATTAGATCTTCGAAGGAATAACGTCCCTTTTAGCTTCATTCACATTGCAAATCTGAGGCTATGCACAAACATGCTACAAAGGCTGTAGCACTCTAAATAATGCCAAGTCTGCATCACACTGAACTTACAGTAAGTAGGCTAAATGTGTGAATATCGGTCTACTCTGTGTCCCCGGCTGCCTATTCCTTGTTGTAAGCTTTGCATCTGGGATTAGTGCGATTGAGCCGGTTAAAAGGGATGACCATCTTGAAACCTCTTTAAGTAAGGGTGGCGAAAGGACGCCCAGAACTCCTGGTCGGTGATTTGAAACAAAAACACAGGTAGGCTACCTATGGCACCATGGAGGGTGACTTTACAGATGCAACTGCAGTAGGCTAAAACAAAAAAAACAATGTTTTTGAATATTCAAAAATAAATGCGATTGTACCTTGCGCCCCTATGCGGTGATAAATGAAATATGCGTTTATTTACAAGTGCCTTAAATGCCAACAAACAGGAATGGCCACTTCTGCAATAATACATCTCCTTCGACATCTTAAAATAAAGTCTAGGCTTGAGTTCTAGAGAAAATGTATGGGAAAACAATGTTAACATGAGGCACATGAAACAAATATGAAGGTACTCATGGCGTATATTTATAATGCATGCTTGCTGTGCGAAATGGAGTTTCATCTCAATACATTTCAAAACACTGGACAGTAAACTGAAGGCCACATAAAATACAGATCAAATATAACATGATGACATAAACAGGTAAAAACAACAACAAAGCGGACATTAGAGTCTCTGGCTCGCCACGCAGTGCAAACCACCAAATGCAAATTCCTGAATTTATATAAGTGGTAAACATCCTTCATTGAAATCCAACGTTAAACAAAAATGGCATATTGTTGCATGTACTGCAAATAATCTTCTTTACATCATTGTGACAAAAATTCCCCCATCCTGCACACCCAATTGAACCATCAAGCCACACATACACATACTCTAATCATAAATAAAGTATGGACATTTGTCTAGTTACTTTGGAGGCTGTTGAAACAACTTTATAAAATTAACACCCGCATTTACAATCACTCCATATGGTTCATATAAATTAAGACACTTCAGGCTACAGTCATGGGACTCCTTAATATAATATCATTAATTTAGTGTAATTAGTTTGTTTATGGCATTATGAGTCACTGTTAAATAATAAATTACTGAAAATGAAAGGCATTTGAGGCCTCCGATTGGCTGCCTTTTAACAGATTCCATGGCTAACCACCACGTGTTATCCTTCTTGGTCCTGGAGTGCATTGTTAAGCTAGCTATGCTGCCATGGCGTATGCCTTGGAGTTGTTCGAGTGTGCGAATGTTCTGTCCAAAAAAAAAAAAAAAAAGCAAAACTGTTTAATATACTTCATGTTGGTCAATACAAACATCACTGAATGCTTATGTAAGCAATAAACTCAACCACATCTCAATCTCTCAATCTCTCTCTCTCTCTCACACACACTCTCTCTCTCTCTCTCTCTCTCTCACACACACACACACACACACTATCTTATACACATTTCCACAAACATGCTCTCTTTCTTATTGTTCCGTGGCTCCCAACCCACTGCCCTGTTCCCACTGAGAGGAGTCTGTTCCCAAACAACACCATTCCACCCATGAAAGGCCTTCCTCTCCACTTCCCCTAAGCTAGCTGCTTACAAAGACAAAAAAAATGCTTCCGCACAAATCACAGAAGTCACAAAGGTCTAACGTCTGCACAGCGGTGACAACTGGACCATCACCAGGTCAGTGGTTAGACGTCATTCAATGATAGCGGACAGGATTTGCACTTCTGTCAGCTTCTGTCCAGGCTGATATTTTTCATGAGGCATGTGCTACGTTTCTCAAACTGAAATCACACTCTTCTCCTGCCCCCATTTTGATACATAGGCTAGTTACCCAATTACCCACTTTAGTATATATCTTTGTGACTTCCAAGAGTTATGTTTATTAAATGAACTGCGCAGAAGGATGTTTATGTGTGTGCGTGTGTGTGTGTGTGTGTGTGTGCCTTAAGAGCCAGCCTCCTGCTCCAGTCCTAGAGCCTCCAGAACCAGGCCCATTGGGGTTCTCTTCAGTCCGATGCTCTCCAGCTTATTCTCCAGCTTGTTTTTCAGGTTACGCATCCGTGTGGAGGCATGGATCAGAATTACTGGGGGGAAAAACATCAGAGAAAGATACTCATTCGTTACTCAAGTACACTCAACACTACGAAGACATCATAATCATGTGACAACAGGATGCTTCAGCAAAAAGCCCTGAGAGGCCATGGTTCCAGTGATTTCAGAACAGCTAAGAGAAGTAGAGAAAGGAGGCAGCTTTCTTACTCTCAAATGTATGTGAGGACATACTTACCTGAGCCTGAACACATAGGATTTCCCATGTGTTACATGATACAAACCCAGATGACAAAACCCACCTTGTGAGCTGAGAAACTAATCTGAAAAGAGAGAGACGAAGATGTAAGGGAGATATGTACCCAATATAGGGAAGGCGATGCCGAACAGGAACACAGCCACACCACCGATCACGGACAGCAGGAGGTAGCTGGAGCCCAGGATGGCCACTAGGGAGAGCGAGGGGTGATTCCGGCGGAAACGCCTGACCGTAGCCTTGTTCTCCGCCGCCCAGACAAAACCCAGGAACAGCAGAGTCACCACCGTGGCCCCCAAGCACAGCTGGAATGGCTCGAAATACCTGAGCTCAGAAGAGAGAGAGGGGAGTTAGGGAATGGTGGATAAGACTTGGAGGAGATACTGTGGAAAGGGAGTGAACTGAATTTGTGGGTGTGTATTTAGAGGTAGGCTACTGGCACTGGCAGATCTAGAAATGGGTGGTCTGGATGTAGGCCTGTAAACACTGAAAATGATCTGCTCCATACATGGGTGATGGGTCATAGTGTAACCTACAGTCAGAGCGGCGCTCTGGTGACGTATGTTTTGAGTTTTTAGAGGTGTGTGCGGTGTCCTACTCTAAACGGTGTTCACAGTTTTTGAGGGTGTGCATTAAGGTGTCGTGTAATATGGTGAGAAAAAGCAAGAAGCCTATCCATTAGCCTACTGTTATATCGTTCTTTTTAGCAATCAATGTTCAGCTGTCAAATTCCTTTCTCTCATTCACCAAACTCATCGTTAGAGTTTTTGAGATCTATTCCCCTAGTGGCCTAGGCTACATACATCTTAAAATTGTTACAATCATATTCTGCATCCGACTAGGCTAGATGTAATGTAACATTAGAGCGAAACACAATATTGCCTGCGTTGCTTCGCAATGTGTTTGCCTTGCATGGGAATTTATGTCCTACCCTTCCATTTTCTTCTGGTAGTTTCGATAATGTGACCATTGGACACGAATCAACAAAACAGGCATACATATTTTACAGTTATGAGCTACATATTCCATTGACCAATGTCATGTTCAGCTGCAGAGTCGAGCTACAATAGTAGGCTATCCCATTGCCAAAGTATCCATGCAAATGAATTAGTCATGGTAAGAACTCATTTGGTTAGCTAACGGCTAGTAGACCTATTGCTTTCACTTCCAATATAAAACTGCTCTACATCTAATATAACATAATATCTAAGAAGTGAAACCGTACGGTCTCCACGTAACATTATCCTGGCACGATAACTCACACAGCGCGCTAGCTAAATATTGGACTGCCACCGCGTCATGTCTTACCCGATAAGGACAAGGAACCCCAGAAAGGAGACAAAATAATTAGTCTGGTAGTACAGCAAGTTGTTGATTATCCGGTTATTCCATCGCTCCAAATTACGAACATCTGGGAAGGAGAAGCGAGCAGAGCTCCTGACAAAGTCGTCCAGGGTTCGTAAAGGCGGAGGCTGCACGTCCATTTTCGAAGGAATGGTGAAAAACTTCAACAACCACAATGCATCACATGACAACTCTCCACGCTGTTTACTGTTAAAGGGACCCACATCCATCTACGGTCAGCTGAGCGGGACACAGAGAATTTCATTCAGGACGTTTGACACACTTTTAGTCAAAACATATTTTCTAAGGTGCCACCTATTCAGGAGGGAAAAAATACTGTACTGCAAAAACAACACAGATGTCAACAATAAAATACTTTATTGACTCATTACAAACATATTCTCATTTAAATTTTCCTTCAATAAATAATCAGTAAAACTATTCATGTATCCTCATAAATACAATGTAATTAATGTTCCTTTCTCCCATAACTAATCAGATTTGGTCAATATGAGCAACATCGATGAGTCATGGAGAACAGGAAAAGTGCTTTTTCGGGAAACTAACTGTCTCACTGTGCAAAATAAGCCTAATTCAGATTTGTGGTAAGAGAAAACTAATAAGTAGATTTGAGAGCAATGTTTCGGGAAACAAATCAGAGGTGGTGTGACACAGAAGTAGTGGGGTGAATTGCCAAACACAGATAATGATCACAAACAATGTGTATTGCAGACAAGACATTGTGAACTGGCCATAAAGCAATTGTTGTCTTTTAAGAAAATATTCAAAGGATGTAATACAGTCCCAATCGAGTTTACCCAACACTGAAAAGGGAAAGAAATATCCAAAGATTACCCAACAACCACACTAAAAAGGAGTTCTCAACCTTACACAGTGAATGGCTGCACGGTAATGCAAATATGGTGTCTAAGCTGTAAATATAACTTTGGTCTGACTCAAAGGATTGTTGATATGTCAATATGCTATTTAAACAGAAACATTGACAATGCAATACTGAAGAGGCACCATTGTTTATGAGCTGGCTGGCTAACACTGTGAGATCACAGGATAGTTCCGGTAAACCATGGTCATACAATGCATACGTCCCTCTATCAGTATGCAGAAAAGAGGTCATGTATGGGATTCCCCTTGTTATATGTCAAAGCCATTAGATACAGTACATGGGATTTTTCAAACACATACTAGGAAGTGGCTTTTGACTAAACAGATTTCATCTAAAAGTTACTAACAACATCTTCAACCTCACAGTACACTTACGCTTTCCACGCAGAGTGTAAACGTGTGAAGTTGCCCTGGCCTGAAGGGGGTGTGTGCTTAATCACACCTCAACGTTACTTTAGAATGAAGAATTTTAAGGGTTGAGGAAATACAATACAGATCAAATTTTTGGTATTGGGTATTAAGAGTCCGAGCATAAAAGTGCAGATATCACCTGAAAGCCCACCATCTTGGCCAGAACCAACGCTATTAACAAGCATTTGCAATTTGCCCCTGAGTGATAAGAACTACATTGAAAACTAGTCCAGATTGAAGGAGAGCATGATGTAAGTTCCTCCAAAGCTCTCAGGGATGGCATTGCCAATCGAGTGGAAGATCTACGAGTCTAACAACCCCCTTTCTTAACTCTCTCTCTCGGCCAGTAGTCAGCCAACACAACAGCTTCCAACCGGCTTCAGTGATACTGTCCATAACCACGACCATCTTGTTCTTGACCCCCATCTTTTGGTGGAAGCTGGCTTGGGTCATCCATTAAAGGATTCGCTAAAGGTGCAGAGAGACAGAGGGCAAAATAGTCATTAAGACATCAAGGCCAAAGTTCACACTGTTAAATATGAGGGGCTGAAAGTGGGCTAAGAACATCAGGCTGTTCTTATGTCTCTGATATTAAAAATCCTAACAAGTTAAAAACCGTTGATGATTAGATGCATTAGCACAATCTCCAAAGACATCGCACACACAATCTCCAATAAGCATTTCAGGACCATGGCCAGTTACCAACAGAAATACTTTAATGATATTGGTATCCTTTGGCTTTGATACTTAAAAAAAGCTTTTAAAGAGATTTTATCACTTATTAGCTTACTAAACAATCATCCTCATGGGTGAAGAAGGGAAATCTTGTTTAGACATCACAGACACTGTATATTCATTATTCGCATGCGTCTACACGAACACCTGTGATATTGAATCTGAATCTCTTACTTACGGTTCTGAAACTGCTGTGCTGTGTATCTGGTGAGCAGGATGCCGAATCCTTCAATAAGGGCCAGTAGGATGCCTCCCATCATTGCTGAGCCAACCATGGCCAGGGGACCACCTGGTGAGGAGTCATTCAGATTATTACCATGAGCATGACAGAGAATTTACTGAAATCCAACTAAACTAGGCAACAGGAATTCCTTACAAAACAACATGAATGTCTTACTATCTTTTCATGTATGCAGTTTTGCTTTCAAAAAGTAATTCCCTTATACTGATAGTTTTTTGGGTGTTGAACGTGTGTATATTTTCCTGTCTACGCGCAAAGCTGTTATCTCCTTTTAAGACATTAAGATGTATTCCAGTATGTGCTAACTTTGTATAACTATGAACATAAGTTCATTAGTTCTATCGCATCATATCATATGTCACCAACTCTCCTCAGCATAAGGAGCCATACATCCAGATCACCCAGCCTATTTCTAACCATAAAAAAGCTCCATGTTAAACTTTGCGACATGGCAAACGCTAAGGCTGAATCCTTCCCTCTTCTCATCTCCTTTCCCACTTGCATGCATGATCATGATGCATCCACTCTCCCATCGTCCCTCTGCCTATTTTTAACAATCTTCCAGACAGACATGTGTTCGGTCGAACTGGGCTACTTGTCAAGTTATGCTGCCACGCAAGCGCAGTGGAAAAGAAAACTCACAATCCACTGTTAAAAGTACAACTATTGTAATTTTGCGCACAATGCACAATGTTTCATATTTCTCGTCTGTCAATTGAAATCCACACCGGCAAGTGGCATGAGCAACCTGAACATTTCAGCTTCAAATGAACACAGGGTCACCGGCTGATTCTAATCTTTCCGTTTCAGGAGCTCAAATACGATGCAGCTATGGGGACGTGAGGGCGATGTGTAATAAAAAAAAAGTTTCAGATTCAGAGGAATCAGCAACAATGTGATGAGATGCCCAGACATAGTTCACTCACTGCGAGCAGCCAGAATGGCCCCAGTCATAGCGCCGCTGGTGATGGAGTTCCAGGGGTCCTCTTTCCCACGCACATGTGCCAGGCTACAGTCTATGGTGGAGAACAGACCACCCCACATAGCAAAGCTACCTGTGGAAGGTTTCATAATTTACCTCAGGGCTAAGCTAACATACTACATCAGAGCATTTCATGGTCTAGCAGACAAAATGCAGAAGACAACATAGAAGAGAACATAGTCCTATGTTTTTGTAGTAGGTTTTTTTTTTACTTTCAATTGGGTTTCCCCATCTGTGTCAAGCTTAAATGTTTCACAATGTCACAGTTGTTTCCCTCCTGGTATGAGAAGACACATTGCGCTTCAAACTGAGTTATAAAACAACAACAACAACAAAACAAAGAACTTGCATCCATCCTGGGAAGTCACAAAGTGATGTGTTAACAAAAAATGTGTGCCTGGAAGGAGCGTCTGAGTACACACCTCCAATCTGGGGGGCTCTCACTCTGACAGCATTTGCACTCCCTCTCAGTCTATGGCGAACACCCTGGACAAAGAGAGATTACCAGTAAACCATTTGATTGGCTGTAAGGCAGAGATGATCTTTTGTATTTGGTATGTTAAAAGAACGTACCGCTGGAGCATTCCTGAACCCTTTGACAGACTGGAAAACACCACCACCGATGGCGCCCATCGTGAAGGCCCCCCCACAGTCATCTACTATCCTCCAGGGACTGAGTAGGAGAAGAATGAGAAAATACAAACATTGATATATAGCTACTGATTTAATATGCAACAGTCAGTTTCTTGTGCAAACCTTGCAGATGTATGCGCATGTGACTGGCAGCTATTCTCCTGAACAAAGAAACAGTGTTGACAGGGCTCTCGCTTGACATCCAGCTGATATACAAGTGTCAGTGCTGTTATCAGATTAACATAAGCGGCCCCGTTAAGTCTTGATGTTGTGCAATAGCTGCTAGCACAACAGCTGTCTAATTATTACGCAAAAGTTGATACAACAACGGAGTAAAAGAAGAGACGAAGATAACTGCCTAGACATAATGATGTAGGCGGAACGTCACTTGCTGACTGACAGTTTAAAGTTAGGTTTAAAGGTGGTAGCAAGTTTTAACACTCAGCAAACAAAGCTAGCTAAGAGCTAGCCTATAAAGAATCTGTTCAGCTAACTAGGCCTAAAGCTGAGGTGATGACAGAAACTACACCTTTACAAATAACAGCACATACAGGCCAGAACCTGTTCAACGACAGTAACACCACTGTCCAAACTAAAATTTAAAGGTTGTACTTCACCAAGGTTCACGGGCATATTCCTCCATGTTTTTGTTGTCGTCAGGTGTGTGACGCAATTTTACCGCGACAGAATTCTTCCTCTGGTATTTTATCGTTGAGTGCCGAGTGCCGCCGTCATATGCAATTTCTGCACTGATCTGGTATTCTTTATAGATCAGTGAATTTCTGCCACCTACTGGGTAGGGGACACACAGGGGGTGGGTAAGTGGTGGCCGCTACCTGTAAGCTTGGGTTATTGTCTTCTTTATTGATGCATAAAATAATAATAATAAAAAAAAACACTGGTTTGGAGATGCCGTTTCAAAATAATTTTCTTTCTCAATGCATTGCTTTAAATAGATAGATATACTTTATTCATCCCCAAGGGGAAATTACAGTGTTTCAGCAGCAATACTTACACATTCAACACATATAAACATACATACAGAAAATTATTTGAAATGTTATCCCTTTCCCTCTTCCCAGATGGGAGTCATTATAAAGTGCTATTGCAGTGGGTAAAAGTGTCTTTCTGTATCCACGTCTTTCTTACAGCCTAGTTGGCGTAGCCTCCAACTGAAATACTTTTTTGTTTTACCAGTACATTGTGTAGTGGATGTGAGGTATTGTCCAATATATTTAAAAGTTTATGCAGCATCCTTCTCTCCACCACCAACACCAAGGGCTCTTGGGCTGACCCCAACACAAAGCCAGACGTCCTTATGATCTTATTCAGTTTGTTCGGGTCCCTGACTAATGCCACCTCCCCAACAGATGGCAGAAAAGAACATTGCACTTGCAACAACACACTGATGAAACATTCTCCTCAGGAAAGGGTCTGCTTTGCTCTTGCTTGTATACAGCCTCAGTGTATTAGACGTGCAACACAAAAGTCTTTGAAAACTATAAACATAACTGCCTAGGTTATGATGGTAGAAATGTAGAAATGTGTGCATACAAATCCACACAAACCAGGGATTTGTGCAAATTGTGAAACAAACTTTTATTTTTTTTCTTTCGGTGGATTCAAACTTGCAGTAAAAAATCATAAAATTCAGCCTCTCCATCACTCCAAATCAACACTGCTAGCAAAGACAAAAAGCCTGTTAATTTCCACATATAGTGATCCCAGCTCAGGAGAAGATCTGGTGCAGGACAGATAATCTAAAACTAACAATCACATATACACCACACTTTAAAAATAATATCAAAGTGTCAGTTGAAGGGTGCAAATAGTCAGTGAGATCGCATCCAAATGGTGGACGTGAAACAGGAACAGCTGATGAGACACTTTGGGGGATAACACAGGCAGATGCTACCATATATATCCGGTTGAGTGACAGTCCATTTTTATAGATAATTTTTACTTTAGGATATAACATTTTAAACATTAACCCTTACACATTCTGTTACAGCATATTGTTTTTCTCTTTCATTTTAACCACTCTGTAAACATTAACTATTGATGTTGGTTAACAGTTGATAAACAATTAAGGCTATGGCGTTTGGCAAGGACATTCCTTAGCTCAACCAAGGTGTCAGCATTCTCACATGCAACCACTGTGCCCATGTAGGGAAATATGCTACCGTGGTGTGCATGACAAATATACGCACCGTCTGCTACAGGCCCACCACTGAACATGTGATAAATGCTGTTAGCAAAAGGCCCAGGAGTCAAAAGTCAAGGTCAAAGTCAAAGTCATCCGTATCCCAGAACAGCGAGTCCAGAAAACCATAGTAATAATTGCTGTCGTCGTCATCGTCATCGGTGTCATACTGGGCTCCCACCAATGTAAGGGCAAGTATGTAGTCCATAAATGGAAGTCGAAAGCTATCCTCAAAGTCCTCTGCAGTTGGCCGTGGCTGTTGAGAAGATGTACAGATTAGACCGCTTTTACAACACAGTCTTTACTACACTCGCTAAATGTATAGATTGGGGACAAATCTATTTAGGTCTTTGACCCATATATTGAGACAACTAAACAATAGTGAATGATGAATGATGCCAAGCACCATGTAAAGAGGATTGTCCACTCATTATTTTAACAAACAAACATTTGAATAAAGAGGCAGACACTAGTAGCTATGAAGTCTAGCATGCCCACCTCACCTGTATGAGAAAGTCAGTGTGGGAACGGCCTTCTTGCAACACAGGTTACCACAGGACCGTTTACAAATGTAGGCAACATCTTACCGTGCGTCTCCGTGGGCGACCAGGGGGACCTTCATGCCGATAGATGCACTCTGACTGAAAGGGACAGCAGCCATCTCTCGAATAGAACCTGCATTTTAATTTACTGAAAACAAATTATAAAGTCATTACAGTTTGCACTTCCCTTACACTTTTTTTGCACCAAAACAGCAAATGGCAACACAAATCCAGTCAGAGTGAAGATATACAAATCATATCCAACCTGCTTCTTTCCTTGAAGGACGCAATGAGAGCTTCTTTGGGTTTGCCGTTTTCAACCCAATATCTGTTCGGAATATAGTAAGGAGACTTCACTCTGCACTGAGGACAGGCCCTGCAAAACAACATTACCCATAAGTGAAGTATCAAAAAATTAAACTATCAAAAATTCTATAATTATCCACTTTCAAATCTCAAATGGCCAGTACCTAAATTCAGGCGCAGTGCCTGAGAATTTAAAAACTTGCCATTTCATGAAAATAAGGTAAGTAAATTAGAGATTAACTTGATCAGTAGTCTACTTGTGATCATGGGGGTGGGTAATTAGTAGTATTGTTAGTAATAGTAGTGGTGATTGTTGCAGCAGGAGCAACAGAAGTTACTCCTTGAATTCACTCTGAGATGAGGATGGCAGTTGTGTGGGTGGGAGGGATTCTTCCTTCCTAAACCCCAAGATACTATACTTTGCTCACATCTGTTGCACCTACTCACTTTATGACCTCTTCCTGGAATTCTTTTGTCTTCCGCCAGGTGACTATGCACTCAATGCAGAAAGCATGGCTGCAGTTGGGGAGGATTCCAAAGCGCCGGCTCTGGGCGTCCCTCTTCTCGTACACCCTGTCCATGCAGATGCCACACACCACCTCTTTGCTCTGCTCGTACGCAGAGGACTCCTCGGGCCGGCGGGGGGCGAAGGCTGCGGCGCCAGCATGGAGCGCACTGTCTGAAGGTCCCTGTCAATCAAAAAAATATAAATAACACTGCTCAATGTCATCCCAACTAACCCTCCGGTTTTATAGTTGGCCTTGCTCTGATTTGTCTAATTATGTAGCCATACTAACACACCTGTGCGTCTCCACTGGCTGCAGACACAGCCTGGTCCTGTGGCGGGCTATCTGTCAAGCTTGCTACAGAATTGCTGTGATCTGCAAACAAAGGCATCAGATGAACCACACAAACAGATGACCTTATGCAGCACATTAGAGGCAAGAAGGTAGAGTGAATATACTTCAATCTATGAGCCACATTTCTTTCCTTTTTTTGAAGTTGACACCATTTCCAGAGGGCCGCAGAAGTAATCATGAACAGTTCAGTCCTCCTGTGTTCATAGTGTTTGCTTCCGATTCAAACACATTTCCAACAACTGAAGAATACACAATTCTAATCCAATACCCTTTGCCAAGTTGTCATACACACAGTCGTTGCCCTTTGAATGGGGAACTGAAGTGGATCACACCAAGCTATTCACTAGGCTGGGTGAACTCTGCCTGACCTGCCGGCGAATGTGGATTTCGGTAGCTCAGGCTGGTAACCTGCACATCCATCTCCCCTGCTTCCTGTTCACAACCTTTGGTAATCTCTGCTTCATACAGTACCTTGACCATTATGTGGGGGTGCCGTCTCCGAATATCCATCCTCCTCTTCTGCAATTCTTGTGGTTAGACGTTCAAAGCTTCTCTCTAAAGTGTTGGTTGTGACCAGAGGTTCAGAGCCTCTTCTGCCTTGGCCAGAGGGTCTGTGTGAACCGACTACAAACGGCTCTGAACCACGTCTTGTGGGGATCCTGCGCTCGCCTCTGGCTGGAGACAGGATGGCAGGAGCTGAACCTCGCCGGTTCTCTGAAGCGTCAAGGGGAGGGACATGGACATACCTTCAAACAAAGTTTAGGGACAGGGTTTAGAAGACATCAGACACCTGCTGCACCTCACATACGCCCATGCCTTGCCAAACGGTTAGCATCTAAAACTCTCACCTGCAGTGATCTCCAAACCAACACTGGCCTTTTTGGAAGTACCAGCATACACCAGTTGGGCAGTCATGCAGATAGTGACAGTTCTGACCATATCGACATGATCCATTCATAAAATGCCTGGAAGTGTCGTTAGCAAAGCAACAGGTTAAGGTTCATCTTAGTGACGACTGAAACAAAAGTGCACAACATACCATATAGACAAGAAGATGGAGTTCAAATCCAATTATGCACTGACTTTGAAGCATACAGTGTCACACCATAGTATAAAATATGCAGTCATTATGTAACACTAACGTTAACAGATAACGTTAGCGACAAACATGTAACGTAATCAAGAGTGGAACAGAACTTGTTCATCAGAAGGTCTGAAATAGGTCTGAAACCGAGGCAACGGGAAGTTACCAGACGTTAACGGTGTTAGCTGTCTGGCTAATGTTGTTGTTTTGAGAAAGGGGAAGTAGCTATGTAACGTTACTTCAGGTTAGCGGACAGTTTCGAAATGTGTACAGATAGGCTATCAGACACTACTGAATCGTCATAACATTTTCACGTTTGGATCAACAACATCTGTGCTGAACACAATCAACTTAATTTAGCTAGCTAACTGGAGCTAGCTAAGGAGGAGGTCGGAAATCTGTTGACCAAACTTTGTCATAAAGTTGAATAACTGCCGTGAAGTTTTTATTTCGAAACGTAATACCTGCAGATTTCTGGTCTAACGTTAAAAGTCCGCTTTTTGTGGTGTCGGTAAGGCATCCTATGACGATCCATCTCAGCCTGCAGAGATTGTAAGCGCTGCTAAGCAAAAGCTCAACGTTAACGTACACTACCAAAGTGTTTGAAAGTGGACTAAGTGACGTCACATTCCAAGTCTACCCAAAGACATCGCTAGGCGCTAGTTTGTGTGCAAATGTGCTCCACAGCGACTGCAATTATTATTGACAGGAAAACGCGTGCTAGGAAATTAATTCAATTAAGTCCATTCAAAGGCAAATGCCCATCTAGAAAGCTTTATTAACCTATTAATGTAAAATTGTTGACGGGGCCTATACGACGCCCTAATGATAGGCCTACTTTATCTAAGTAAATTCATTTTGTGATGAGCGCTTAACCACCAGTAGATAGTTGAAAAAAAGGGCTAAAGTAGTAAACTACTAAATAGGTTTTGTTACCGACAATAACCACCAACGCCGACAGAACTGCCATTTCCTCCCTCTCCTTCCATTCCACACCCAGTCTTTTCTCTGACATTGGACCAACGCTCAATTGCTTAGCTTTATAAAGTGTGGCCAGAAAATCATGTGGATTTCTCATTACAACCATTACAAGAAGGACCAATCATTGTTTTCTGAAGCTGAACTGGGCCACGCCCCCGAATTGCACCTAGGCTTTGAGCCTAATTCTGTAGGCCCCATAGACATACAACCTATTATGTTGTCCAGTTGTGTAAAATGAACTAAAAAACACTCCTTACAGAAAATACCAGTAATAGTGATACGTTTGTGCCAAACAGTCTGTTAGTTAGTTGACTAGATCAAGTTGCAAAAACATGCATGCTGAAAGCTGTTCTTACAATGAACAGAAACTGTTCAATCAAAGCAGGAGCCACCCCTGTAACATTTTTTGTAGCTTGTATCTCTTTATGCCAATGACCAATTGATAATACTCGGCTTTTGTCTAATTCCCTGGCATAGTGAGGTCAGGCAAGGCCAAATTCAGCCATCCGAAATTTCTGTCAAATTAGCGTCCCACTGTTCAGAGCTCCATAGCCTACAGTTAAGTCTGGATGCCAAACTGATTCCCATATAAGCAATCATAAGTATATCGTTAATGTATCAAAAGCAACAGCCGATGTGATATTTCCATAGTCAATAGAAAGATAACAAAAGTAGGCCTAATACTTTGTTTCTCTTGAGGTAAATTCAGTGTCACAACAGTATGTTCAGTTTACTCAAAAAAAAGAGTTGCAGAGTCTGATGAGTCAGATTGAGTCTGATGGCTCCTGGGAAGATCACCCTGCCATGCTAATTTGCTCAAGAAGCTTGTTGTTCAGTGGATGAGATAGTAATAGAGATGCCTTGCTTTGGGTGAGATGTTAAACGGAGGTCTTGACTTAATTTGGTCATTAAAGATCCCATAGCACTTACAGGGTTCCCTGGATAAATTCCCAAACCTAATCACAACCCCCAATATTAGGCCTACTCCTTCATCCAGCTTTGCTCTTTAATTAATTTTGTGTTAAACAGGCCTACCTTATGCATAACTAAATTAAGAAATATATGCATGTCAAATCAGCCATGTAGATCATACTGCACGAGCAATCCAATATACTGAAGTGAAGAGAAAGATATTGAAGCAAATATTGAATGACCTGGCCAGAGCAGCTGACTGGCTGTGTGACGTCATCACTATGCGTCTCAGCCGTGAAGAGCCTGTTCTCTAAAGCTAACTACAGCAAATCGACGGTCTAAGGTACAGTCTTTGAATCTGTTTTGTACTTCTAGGTAATACTGTATGAAAATATACTGATTGCGGGTTTACTCATGTATTTACTACGTTAACGTTATTACAATAGCATTTGGTATTCGCGGTGCATAGAGCTCAATTATGTTCCTAGTAACATCAACTAATGTGAGGGTAGTTAGCATAGCCAGAGCCCATTTAGGCATAGCATACCTTCATTGAAATGCTGTCTTAGAATTCATCATCATCTGCAGCTATTTAACGTGCCATGGTTATGACAAACGACTTTTTAAATAGCGTCATATATATGTATATGATTTTATTTATACGTTCATGTACCTTCATGTTTCCCCCCTCAAATTTGGGTATTTGAACGTCCGCAATGTATTGATTTGTATAGCCTATCTTATAACTTTATTTTGATGGGCCCTAGGATGCCTCTCCCACCGGCTTTACTAGCCCGTCTTGCAAAGAGAGGGATCTTGAAACAATCAGAGCATGGTAAGTTATTTACCCCTTTCACCATCAATGTATTAAATGTACATTATTGCTGCTAAAAATGAAAATAAGTACGATTCTCCATGATCAGGATTCTCTTAACATACAATTATAACACACAGGCCTATTCATGAACTGTAGAATGTAATCGTTCATCTGTTTGTATTTTCTCCAAATCAGATGCTGAGGAGGAGATCATCGCTGAGGATTATGATGACAACGATGTAGACTATGAGGCCACCAGAATAGAGAATTTACCCACTAACTGGTACAAAGTGTTTGACCCTGATTGGTAAGCTGTTGTCCCATGTCATCAACTTTCTTATTTTAAGTATGATAAGTGATATATTGTTAATGTTCAAGCATTCCTTGTAAATGTAATCGTCCAGTGCTATTTTTATGTCGCCAGTGGTCTGCCATACTACTGGAATGTGGAAACAGAGCTAGTGTCCTGGCTTTCTCCAAATGAGCCAGGGGCTCTTATGACCAAAGCTGTAAAGAAGCAGAGAGGTGAGATCTGTTGCTGGTGATCCAGCTGACAAAGTTGATAGTTTAGCACATAACTAAGTGGGATGAGTCAAAGACTCATATAGACAGATTTGAAAATGCACACGTTTTAAAATTAACTGGAAGAGTGTTAATGTTTTGTTAATGTTTTCTGATCCTCAGTGGATGTTGGAGACGGTAAAGTTGAGAAACACATCGAGAAGGTTGACAGGGAGCGGGAGCGAGACTGGGATCGGGAGAGAGACCGAGAAAGAGAACGCGAGAGAGAGCGGGAACGAGATCGAGACCGAGAAAGAGAGGATAGAGGAGACCGAGACCGCGACAGGCGGCTGCAGCGGAGAGAAGATGCCGCACCATACAACAAACCAAAACGAGGTAACACACACACACACACACACACACACAGACAGACACAGAGATGAGTGTATCCAAATTAAATATCTGTGTAAACTAGCTTGCTAGGAAGAGGTGAATTCTTGACCGAAGCTATTTCTCACTTGCAGGGGGGAGAGACCGCAAACCTGAGGAGATGGATCCTATGGATCCTAGCGCCTACTCAGACGCTCCAAGGTAATACATGTACCAGGCCCAAGGATTCTTTACTGTCATTTCACTCCAATAGAACACATCTGCATTAAACACTGGACTAAATATTACATAGTCTAGATTTTGCTGATGTTCAATACGCTATTTTGGCCTGTTGATGATGGCAACACATAGGGCCTACACATCTTTGTTATTTCATTGAAGAATATTAGAATTAAGTTATTGCCCTACTTGTTGTATAAAGATACAATATTTTTCCTATGATTCTAAATGTATTCTTTAAGAAGTGTCAAGATTTCTCGATTCTTACTTCATCAAGTGTCCTTGAGGAGGTATTGGCCAGGCATTTTGATTGTATTACATTACATTAGTCATTTACAAAGTACATTATATTGTACAATGGACCCATGTGCACACATTTGTCACATGTATCTCAACAAATTTCACTTAAAATCACCACACACAGCAATCTAAAATTACAAGAAGATCTCATCGTTTGGTCCAGTTGCCTTTCATGGTTTGAGCACTGACTGCCATATTGACCTTCTCTAGATGTATGTTCACGGCAAATCTTCAGTGTGACTTAACGAATCCACATAATAACGAGTCTTTCCTCCCAGGGGCACGTGGTCCACTGGCCTGCCCAAGCGTAACGAGGCGAAGACGGGTGCGGACACCACTGCAGCGGGACCCCTCTTCCAGCAGCGGCCGTATCCGAGTCCCGGAGCCGTTTTGCGGGCCAACGCCGAGCTCACCAAACGTGATGACCCCGACGACTCTGATTGACCTCATAGAGACGGATACGCTCAGAGAGAGAGAGAGAGAGAGTCAGAGTCAGCAGCCTGGACATCATCATCACCTGTTCTCAACATTTCCTCTGCATCAGGTCCTCTTGATCTACTGTGAAGCCTAAACAAAGAGCTACAAATGTCCCCGTCGATATGCATGTGTGAATGCACAGTATGCCAAGCTGCAAGCAACGACTTCATACGGGATACGGGCATTAATTAGGTCCTTTGGAGCTCATGTTGTAATTTGAAGTGTACCGCCTCAGCTTATGTGTGGCAAAGTAAGGACAAACTCCTTAGCCTCATTCCGTCGCCGTAGCTGTTCTAATTCGGAATGTGATGGGAGGGAAAGTTTTGATAATTCAATCACTTCCACCCTCGCGTTGAGATAATTCATGCATATCAATTCAATGCAAATTACACGGATAATATGTATGTTGCCGTATCTGTGGCATATGGTGCGAGGTCGCAGCCTATTTCTATCCTGCTCTGTTCTGGCGTTCTTTTCTGTGAGTCTGGGACTGCTGCTCTAGGCTGAGCATCTGTGCCGTAGAGAGCAGCTTGTCCTCTGCTGGCTTGAAGGTCTTTTGTTTTGCTTGTGTCAGCTCGCAAGGCCAGTGCAGCGCTCCTGATTGAATTAACTATGCTGTTCAGGTCACCTGCTTTTCTCCTCTCTCCTGTGGGTGGTCTGGGGCTTTTTGTACATACATGTTCACTTTTCTATTAAAAAGAAAGAAGGTTGGATTTTTTCATGTTGTGTAAACTATATTTTTTCCCCCTGTAATAATTCAGAAGTGGATGTTGAGAGGCAGGATATTAGAAAGAAAGACATTTTTTTGGAGAAATAAAATGAAATGTTTTCTTTGAAAAAAAAAATCTTACATCTGCCATGCTTGTTATGGGATTTTGGGCTTATCTGTGGTTTCTCCTGGGATTAATGAAATGTTGGTTCAAGGGAAATGCAAAAACATGTGACACATTTGTACATCATGATGGTCCACTATAGGCTATTCTAAAAAAATCTTTGCATGCAGCTTATATACTGGTAGATATTGATTTATTGTTTTGTAAGACAACACAGCCCTCTCTCCACAATAAGTTTTTTTCAAATTATTATTATTGGAAATGGCAAATGGTTGTTCAGCTGCAACATCAGCAGTATACATTGTGTCTATATGTCTGGGATGGGTGTGGTCTTCCATGTCTTTGTAAAATAGCACAAAGTACAGACACTGATGTAAAAATGTCAGAAAAGACTCACAACACTCCAACTATGCGATAGTAGACACAGTTACATCAACCACCGTAACCTGTGTAGTTTCGACCCACTGTAATGAAAGACCTGCACTACAGTGCTGCGATGTGCCATCACATCCCACCACAAGAGGCTCTCACGGTCACACACATCAGAATGTTCCCACCCCAGTGGTCAGACAGAGGTGCATTTATACTAGACAGGGTTCTTATGCAGTATGGAAACCTGGAGGAGAATGGAATTAGATTTTTTTTTTTTTTAATTTCCAGGCCTGGATAAGTATTGAGAAATGAAACAAGGGTATGGAGGTAATACTTGTGTTTACAGATTGCATCTACACTACTAGTCACTTCATTCGGATAATAAACCACAACTACTGTTGTGTAGCTTAACTGTCAGTTCACACTGTCAACATAAAATTGTATGGAGCTCCCACAAGGGAGCAAACAAAAAATGTTGAAGGTGATTTCTGAGGCCCCTGCCAGCATTGAACTAGTCTCTATAGGCTATGCCGTATCTACGAAGAACTAAAAATGTGAGTGCACCTTCCAACACTTCCTGAATGAAAATTGTGCAGTGTCTCATGCGTTAACTATTGTGTGTGGTCAACTGATGGACAGATGTTTGTGCAAAGGAGGATCTTTGTCATAGTAGAATTTTCAGAAGCAAGTAGATTTTGCCTTAATAAAACAAATGCTTCAGGTAGACTTAATCATAATTTAAGTTAGGGGCCCTTTTTTTGTATCTTTGAGGTCAGTTCCTGACATTGCAGTAACAACATTTCCTTTTGACATAAAGGAGTCTATGGGCTCCGCTCGGTGACAATATAACACTGTAGTTGTATTTATTCATTGAGAACTTGACGACAGCTGCATTGAGGGAGTGCCCGTACAAACTGCCAGGTGGCTCATTGAAAAATGACCTGAATAAATGGATGAATATAGTGTCAATTTTTAATTCACGTCAGCTGTCCATGCGTTTGTTTTCACCAAGTTATTCCAAACCAGAAGTGGCCGCAATGTTGAGAATATTGTCAGAAAAATCTACCAAGACGTTTGGACATTTGAGTATGGAAAAAGTATGGAATTTTGAAATGGAAAATGTGTAGGAATCCTGACCAAAACCGGTTTGTCTTTATACTTTATACTTTTGTCATGGGGCACAAATTCAGATTCAGGTGAAAAAGAAGATCTCGTAAAAAATGCTTTAGGTAGACTTTGGACTTCACCATAATTTAAGTTCGAGGTCCAAGTTTTTTCTTTTTTTGTATCTTTGAGGTCAATTCCTGACATTGCAGTAACATTTCCTTTTGACATAAAGCAGTCTATGGGAAAAATATTGACATATTCATATGTTATAGTCTTAATATAAATAAAATGGATATGAATTGAGGTGACCATAGGCAGAACCTTGGACTGTGACCCAACCCTGCGCACAGCAGGAGTCTGTGGTAAAACAGAGAGCACATTTCTGGGCAAATAATGGAATTTGACTTCCTGCCGGCATGTAGCTCTTGCACACCGCAGCGCCTCAAATCACCCCCTCAGCCGAGCGCTGACAAATGACGCTGCTTTTGCAAATGAGAGTCATATTTCCACAGCGCTCACCATAACTGTCACCTCTCCATGGTGGGAGGGGTTTCCATCTCTGTCACGCTGAAGTTTCAGATGAACAAACGGCAGCCATCTCTTAAAACACCCTGCCTCGGCGCTGGCAACATCACTGACAGACGGATGCCGCCCCAGCTCTTGAGTCTTGACATTATATTTTTTATTACAAAAATCCCAGAAAACAATCAATGGAACATCATCTTACAGGCCATATAAAAACAAGAGCGAGAGAGTCTACTGCGGGTGGGAGTGGGCAAGTAAAGGGGGCACTTTGTGACAGGTGGTCTGGGCGGTGATGGAGTTTCTCCCCCTCGGTGGTGCGGGCACACTGCGGGCTGGCAGGCGGAGTGACAGTGGGAACGAGGAAGGATGGTCTGGCGCGAGAATGGCGCGGAGGCGGGCCGGGCGTGAGTGGCGCGGGGGCGGGCACGCTTCAGTGGTCCACTCCGCCCACGTAGTGACAGATGGTGTCGTAGTCCAGCGTGAACACCTGCTCCTCATACCGGTCCAGCTGCACCATGGCCCGGCACCTCTCTTTGTCCCGCCTCAGAATTCGGCCCACCTGGGCGACACACACACACACACACACACACACACACACGTTAATGCTGAGGTAAGCGTCATTTACAAGCTTCCCGATTCCCCATGAATCACATACATAGCTGATCAGGCTAGGTCTTATTTCAAGATGATGACACTAATCGTTCTATATTTATTCTGAAGGGTCTCCAGCTATTATTTACACACAAGATCAGCAATTTTAATTTCACACACCCCCTGTATTATTGTAGGAAAAAATGCTTTATCGGAAATATTCAGACGTGAAGAGAGATCTCCTCTCCTTCCATGATTGCTTTTTTTTTTAAACCAAAGATCCAACAGAACAGACAAACCCTCTGCTTTTGCTTTATTTTCCCTTCTAGTTGTTCTCACTGACTAGGACCAAATTGAAATCAAATTATTATATGTAGGAACACTGGACCCCTGTTCTAAAGCACATACATGATGTTGGGTGACCCTGTTCTAAAGGACATACATGATGTTGGGGGACCCTGTTCTAAAGGAAAAACATGATGTTGATTCTAAAGGACATATATGACAGCGACCCTGTTCTGTTCTAAAGGGCAAATGTGATGTTGGGTGACCCTGTTCTAAAGAACACACATGATGTTGGGGGACCCTGTTCTAAAGGAAAAACATGATGTTGGTTCTAAAGGACATATATGATGTTGGGACAACGCTGTTGTAGTGGACATGAGTGATGTCACTCGTCACCCGTACCTGTCCTCTGTGTTGCCCCAGCACCACCATGATGTAGTCGGTGTCACTCTTTGGAACTATGGTCTCCAACATGGTTTGTTTCACATCTGTACGAGAGAGAGAAAGAGAGAATGAGTGTGTGAAGGAGAGAGAGCGAGAGATAAAGAGAGAGGTGCAGGCAACAGGAATTGGGAGCTTTTTCATCTTTAAACAAGGTTATTATTTCACTCGTTAACTCAACACTAAATGGTTCATGGCTCAAATGGAATCATTGAAGTATTTCACCACACATCTTGACAAACTACATTAGGACACCATAAGCACTTAGGTGCACTTAGTTTTTGACAGTGTTCCTTGGGTATGACGTTATCAACGTCTTGTGCTTACCGTCCAGCAGTCGCCCCTCCTCTGTGCGACACACGCAGGTGTAAGGGGTCAGCACGTCCTCCACCGTCATCTGAAATCAAACACACACACACACACACACACACACCTAAGCACCTGCCACTGACAATAAGCATGACATGGAAATTCCAATGATACCAGGAGGAATATTGATCACCATTGACCTGATAGTTCACATTCACAGAACACCAAAAACATTTTTGTCCTACAAATCTGTTAGTAAGATGGAATATAAAATGTAAAATATAAAATGTTTGTGATTTGGCAATGGTAATGATAAAAAAAAAAATCCCACAATGAGTCAACACAGGAGCATGATACTCAGTTCAAGCGTACATTTCAGCAAATACGCAAACACCAACATTTAATGTAAAACCCAAAGCAATACAGACACATTCAACATTCAGCAGATGATAATGTGTGTATGATTTGTTTAGGTAAAGAACGGTGAAGGTGTACTATGATCTGTTTAGATAATGCCTGGTGAAGGTATGTGATTTGTGTAGATAATTAGTGCTGATGGTGTGTATATGATTTGTTTAGATAAAGAGTGGTGAAGCTGTGTGATTTGTTTAGATAATTAGTGTTGATGGTGAGTATATGATTTGTTTAGGTAAAGAGTGGTGAAGGTGTGTGATTTGTTTAGATAATGAGTGTTGATGGTGTGTATGTGATTTGTTTAGGTAAAGAGTGGTGATGGTGTGTGTCTCTATACCTTTGAGTTGTAGTAGCGGCCCCCTTTAAACACCTTGTCGATGAATCGCACTCTCAGGTCTCTCTGTAGCCAGGTGGGGGCGGGTGGGGCCAGCCGTGACTCCTTCTGGGGTGGGGGCTTGTCCCTGGGGGGGGGGGGGGGGGGGGGGGGATGTCAGTGATGGATGACTGTGGGGGAATCACCCCTAGAGATGCCACTTGGCCCTCCACGGCCGTCATGTCAATACGAGCACGCGAGCTCTAGCGGATACCTGATTAAAATCTTCCCTCGGAGCTCAAAATCGGTCAATAGCACAACCACCGCGTCGCTCTGCTCCCCATCCCAAGCAGCCGGCCCTCTCAGGATGAGTGTCAGTTTCACAAGGGCTTTAACCAGATTACGGGGAGCGGGCTCTAAATCATGACTAATGTTTGCAGTCTATCGGGGCGGCTGGCTTACCGATCTGAGCTCGGCTCGTGATGCTTCCTCTTGCGGTCGTCTCCACCTCTGTCTCGGTGATTTCCTCTGTCTCGTTCGCGCTCCCTCTCCGACGGTCTGTCCTTCGTCCGCTCGTCTTTCCCGTTTCGCGTAGACTCCTTCTCTCTCTCCCTCTCTCTCGCCTTCTCCTTTTCTTTCTCTTTCTCCTTGTGGGCTTTGCTGAGGCGACCTGGTCAGAGACAAATATCGGGTGTTGTTTTAGGAAGATATTGGGGGGCATGGCAGCATCACTGCCTGGATGTTTACAGCTGTGTTAAGCAATAATGGACTCTGATGTGAAATATGAGTCTAATACAGCATCAGTGAATTATAATATCTGATTCAGATTAGTTTGGCTAACAGACTGTGTGGGAGTGTGTGTTTCTGTCTCTCTCTCTCTGTGTGTGTGTGTGTGTGTGTGTGTGTGTGTAAACCCTCGAAACTTCTGCTTGTGTGATTACAGAAAATAAACCTTGGGGAGCCTGCAGGGGTTGTTTGGGGTTGAAACGGCCGACTCCAGACAGATCCGAGTCTGCTATCGGCTCAAATGTCAGCTGTCAAAGTCAAACCAGTTCTTAAAAATCAGCTCCACTCAACCCCCACCCTCCCTTCCCTCCTCACCCTCGCTGACCTTCAGAGCCTCTGCCTGTCACTCAGCGAGCTTTCTAGAACGTTCCAGGCATGTTTACCAAGGAGAGGAGAAACAGGTGCTGGTCATGGCCATTTTCACCATAAACACGATAATGACATGGCTCCATCAAAACAGCATGAGATCGTAGTTTCCACGCCAATCATCAGGGTTCGGTTAGAACTGATTTTCCAGTATTTACAGGACAACACTGGAAGTGTATGTTAGGTGATGGATGCTGGCGTGAGTCATTAGGTGAACTCTAATTCAACTGTGACAGAGAATTAGCTTAACCCAGGGTGTCTGGTGTTCTGGGCTGTCAGCAATGTACTTCGGGCCCTGACAGATGAGACGAACTTTGAAATTGACTGTATTTGAGGCAGCTCTTGTGAGGGCTTGTAACTCCCAAAGTTCCTTTTCTGGTTGTGGTGAAACTAATTGATGCTCACTAACCGTGGACTTGTGGCAACACTGGTGCTTTTGCCACCACTACCTGAGGTATTTGTGGCAAGTCTTTCAGTGCTCTTGGTGCTTTCTTCTCTGTCATTTGCAAAAGGTGATACAGACATACTGTGCAAGTTGTGTTGTTTGCGGTTCCTTTGTGTTTTAAGTGGGTGTGTAACTGACAGAAGTGTCTGCTTTGGCTTTAAAGTGACCAGCTCTGACATACTGAGGTCTTTGCTGTTTCTCTCGTAGTCCTTGCGGGTGACCAGGCGTATAGAGTGCTGGCTGATTGTCGCCGTCTTGCCGCCAATGGCCAGCTTCACCACCACGCGCGCGTTGTCTGGATCAACCCCCTCCACCTGAAGGGAGAGAGGACAAGAGACGGACGGCACAGCTGTCTGATCAGCTCAGTCACTCGCAAAACCCAACACACCTCGGGCCAACAGATCAAACACACAGCGACCCTAACAGATCAACACACACCAGCCCAACAGTTCAAACACAAAAGCCCAAAGCTTTTTCACATCTCCTCTGGACCTTCTGCTCCTACTCAACTGCACAACATTATCCACACTGCTCAGGTAATATAAGGTTTAAAAAAATATGATGATGAGAATGGATTTAAAACAAACCAATAGAATCAGCACTTTCTGAAAACTCTACAGTTGGTTTAGCACAGCTATGTCCAGACAGGGACAACACAATGTGTTGTTTTAACACATTGCTTGTGTTATACTGTGTACAGTACATTCTTAAAACTAATGTGTTGAAAATAACACACTTTCTTTTTTTTTTAACACATCTCTATGTGCAGATAGGAACAACACAGTTAATGTTGTTTCTAACACATTCATTTTAAGAGTGCATAAAATATGCAGCTTCATGTGTATGTGTGTGTGTGTGTGTGTGTGTGTGTGTGTGTGTGTGTGTGTGTGTGTGTGTGTGTGTGTGTGTGTGTGTGTGTGTGTGTGTGTGTGTGTGTGTGTGTGTGTGTGTGTGTGTGTGTGTGTGTGTGTGTGTGTGGCGTCACCTTGCCATAAAGCTCCTTGTGTGCGCCGCTCTCCACCAGCACGAAGGCCCCCGGCCCCAGCACCAACTGCTCGTCCTCCTCCTTGCGCTCCTCGCCAGGCTTGGGGGGGCGCTTGGGCCGGCCGGGCTCCAGGTCTTTGATGGACGAGCGGTCAGCCCCCAGACCCAGGCCCTTGGGCCGCAGCTGCGTCTCCTTGGGCTTCACGTCCCTGGGAGGGAGGAGAGAGGGGACGGGCAGAGACAGGAGGGGGGAAGCGCAGAGATAGAGAGTGGGAGGGAGGAGGAGAGATAGAGTGAGTGAAGGAAGGAGAGAGAGAGAGAGAGAGAGAGAGAGAGAGAGAGAGAGAGAGAGAGAGAGAGAGAGAGAGAGAGAGAGAGAGAGAGAGGAGGTGAAAGGGAGAGGAAGAGGAGAGATAGAATGAGTAAAGGAAGCGGGGAGATAGAGACAAGAGAGAGCGAGAGAGAAGGGAGGTGAAAAAGAGAGGGAGAGAGAGAGAGAGGGAGAGGGAGAGAGAAAGGGAGATGGGGTGATGAGATAAAGGAGACAGGGGAGACAAATACTAAATGTGTTTACAATGTGTGACACAGCATTACAAAATATCAGTAGCAATAAAAAAAATGGTCCACCATATTTCAATCTTCTGTAAAGCTGCTGAAGTGATATCATCTACAAAGTGACACAGCAATAAAAAATGAAATCTGACCCCACATTTCCCCCAGTAATTGTTTATTTATGAGGTCGTCCCACCTACACTCCCAAACCGGAGTTCATGCTTAATAACTGGAGGAAGTGTGATTTGGTGGCGAGTAGAAGAGAGTGATGCAGTAGCACACAAACATAAACAAAGGCCTGTCAGATACAGCCCAGGTAAGCAGTCTTCTTCAGGCAATTTCACAGTAAGTGACAGGTGTCAACTCCGTAGCAAACAAATTCACTTCACACCTTATAAATAATGACGCCTTTGGTACCAGAGCCCACTGGCGTAATTGAGAATATAACTGAATTGTACCAGAGACCATTTTGTTTTCCTTGCTACGGGGGGAGAACAATGTCAACACACAGCAAACGAAACTGCAGCATCAGACTGTACCCGGATTTCTCACCCTTCACACCATTAATCTATGGTTCCTAATGAGACCTTTCACTAGATGCATTTAAATATGAGAAAGTAGCCGAGGGCGGGAGGTGGGTTGAGTGCGGTTGGACCGTGTGGCCTCGCTTATAGCTTTGACACGGTTGTTTAACAACTTTATTGTTGGATGACAAAGCGAGCTGTCTGACAGTCTGACATCTTGGGGTACAATATTTTCAAAGCATCAGTCAGCTTGGATTAACATTATCATCTATTCCCAGCGTGGGATGTGACGAAAACAAACAAAAAAAACAAACAAACAAACGAATAACTGACAGGGTGTAGACAAAGGATCATATTATTCACACACACTCCATGAGACTGATGATGCCTCCAGCAGGTCAGGGATATGGAGATCGGCCCTTAGTTGTGGCGATTACGGAGATAACGCAGCCTGATTATTTACAGGCCTTATTTTGTGATAAAAGCGTCTTTGAAAAGCATCACAAACACTGACACTACACAAGAATTCATGTCATGAGGCAGGACACCCCCCCCCACCCTCCCATGCACTACTTAATCCAAGAATAGCTTCTCTAACGTTACAGATCCCAGGGAAAGAAAACAGAAATGAGAGGAGAAAAGGAAAAGTAATCAATATTGGCACAAGAGCAAGCTGGCCTGGGCAGGGACCCATGATTGCTTCCTTTCTTCCTTTCTTTCTTTCTCTCTCTCTCTCTCTCTCTCTCTCTCTCTCTCTTCTTCCTGTTCTCTCCATTCCATCCCGTCCCATTTAGGACTGTCAGTCAGTCCCACTTCCATGTATGACAGGCAAAAACAGATGGGCTCGTAAGCACATGAGATTACAACTGCTATGATTTTTGATTCTTTCCCTGCTCTTGGGATATAAAAATATATTATTATAATCTCTTGCCACTGCTCTGGAAGTGGGTGAGATAATCCACCGGACGGATGGACACTCACAGGAACCAGATACAGCATATGCTACCACCGCAGCCCCAGGGAGTTAAAAAAAAAAAAAAAAAAAAAAGGTGAGGTCATGTGTTTCAAGTCGGACTGATGGGGCCCTCATACCAGCATTCCACCTCTGCGCTCGCCATGGTGGTAGAGCTCCAGGTGGCCACGTGATCATCGTTACTGTACATCAACTGAGGTCATTCATTACACACGTTCAGCTCAAGGGGCCAGTTCCCCTCCCTAGGGAGCCGAGCCAGGCCAGGCCCAACCCAGGCCCAACCCAACCCAGCCCAGCCCAGCCCAACCCAGCCAATCTCTCTGAGTGGATCACTCACAATCTCCAACAATCATATTAAATGCAGACAGATGTTCCTATTTCAGCTCGAGCAAAACAGAGGCAGAACAACATTCCAAACGTGAAATCTTACAAAGGATGCCATAACAACTAAATGACTTGCTGCGTGATGAGCACTTGACGGGATCAATTGAGAGAACGACCTCGGAATTGAGATGTGGCACACAGTGAATTTTCAAAAAGATTTAGCTTTGAATCTCACATTGCACAGCCACTGTACAGCTTCGTTACAAAATGAAACAAGAAATATCAGCAAGAGAGAGTGTTTATGTGTGTGTGTGTGTGTGTGAGTGTGTGTCAGAGAGAGAGAGAGAGAGAGAGAGAGAGAAAGAAAGAGGGTGAGAGGAAAAAAGAGAGTGCGAGAGAAAAAACAGGGACAGAAAGAGTAAGATGAAGATGAGAAGGCGTACTGTTTGAACGTGCGTCCGATGCCCTCTCCTTGTTTCCAGCCCATTCCTCGGATCATGGCCATGCCATAGGCCTCCACCGGCACCTGCTCATAGTCCGCCTCTGTGGACTGACAAGGTAAATCACATTAGTTATTTACTCCCTCTCTCTCTCTCTCTCACACACACACACACACACACACACACACACACAAGCAGCCTGTGGAGTCTGTCTGACAAATTGCATTATTTACAAAAGCACAGTTACAAAACAACCACATAAAATGCAACGCTATTCTTTAGACTAGCTGCACCATGTAGAACTGCAGGATCATATAGAGCTCCACAGTCCCGCCCCTCCTCCGAGAGAGGTGCTTGTCCGGAAGAAAATTTCTCATTCATTTCTCCCATTGACTTCTGGAAAAATCCGGATATAAAGAGTTTTAGACCATGCCTTAGGCTAACCAGCTACGATGTGACTCATAAGCATATAACTTGTAATTTCGAGTGAAAAAATGAACAGAAAATGTAAAAAAAGCGAAAGGTACAAGACTGTGTACATATCTTAAATTCCTAGTTAGAGAACTCAAATCCCAGGATGCTTTGCAAACGTACACACATTTCCAACATTTGCAGCCTAACCATAGTTTAACATGGTTCCATATTAATCTGAGAAAAGAAGATGGTTACTTCCTACCGTTTCCATTGAGTAAATTCAACCTTCAAGATGAGAAAACTGTTCTTTTTCGGAAGACCACACATCGGTCCTGACAGCCCTGCAGCCATTTTAAGTTTTGAAGTTCCAGCGAGACGCTAGCCGGACGGTAGGCGCGGGAAAAGTTGAGTACAGTTTGTTTGGGATTGCCATGGCAACGGCGATCTCTACCAATCAAAGGCTCTGCTTTCACCAGTTTTACACGGTAGGGTGTTGGGTAGTGTAGTACTCTCTCGTTAAATCGTGAATAAAACATTGTTTTCTCAAAAACAAGGTTGATGCCCCGTTAACTTTTGACATCTATATGAGCCGGTATAATTGCTTAGTCACATCGTAGCTGGTTTTACGTCTACCATGGACGGTTACGATTGTATGGCTTATTCTCCAGTTGTCAATGGAGAAATTGTATTGGATTTTTACTTCCGGACAAGGCTGTGGGCGGGACTGTGGAGCTCTATAAGCTTTACATACAAAATCACAAAACAAACTCCTCATTCTTTGGTTTGACAGAGCAAATCCTATCATAGTCACACAAAAATACCATGCAGTGCAATAACATTTTGCAGACTAACAGGGCAAATCACATTAGATGTGCGCACACGCACGCGCACGCGCACACGCACACGCACACGCACACGCACACGCACACGCACACGCACACGCACACGCACACGCACACGCACACGCACACGCACACGCACACGCACACGCACACACACACACACACACACACACACACACACACACACACACACACACACACACACACACACACACACACACACACACACACACACAGCATTCCCTTCTGTGGCCTAACAAGAGAAATCACATTAAGCATAGACAGACTGAGGGGAGAGATGGGCAGACTGGCAGAGACAGGCAGTCACCATACATCACTATTGTATCAACTGACAGCGCAAAGCTCATTACAGCCTGACAATGTACACATGTCAGAAAATGTAAAGCCAGAGTCTGTACAGCAGCAAGAGATCTCATCAGGCACAGCGTCTCTGTCTGTTAGTCTCTCTCTCTGTCTCATACACCATTAAGCAGTATTTGCCCATATGATATTGACATGTTCGCCCTAATTGATATGTGAATCTCTCGTTTGAATAATTACACTTATGCCATGCGACTACCACGGCACAAAATCAATCTATCCCGAGGCACAAATAGATTGCATTTCAATACAGCACGCAGATAGGAGTACATTGTGTTTTAACACGCCATTTACCAAAGGCTATTTGAACGCTCTTCCAAACACCCCCTGATCTAAATCCATACAGGCTACGGACTGTACATGCTAGCGGTAGCCTGCTATACACTGCCACGCTAGCTGTAGCAGAGACACGAGGGTACCGCTGGAGACAGCACGGCAGAGCTATTCATTTCCACCTGCTGCGGAGCGCGAGGGGTGACTGGGCTGCCAACAGGCGCAGACGCAACTGCTTAACCGCAGTCCCTAGGTAACCAGGGAGATGGAGAGGAGGAAGAGATGTTTAGAGAGAGAGAGAGAGAAAGAGGTAGAGAGAGAGAGAGAAAGATGGAGAGACAGAGAGAGTGATGGAGAAGGAGGGTGAAGGAGAGAGGGAGAAAGAGAGAAAGTGACAGAGAGAGAGAGAGAACATTAGGAGTGAGTGAGTAAGATAGAGAAATAACGGAGAGAGGGAGTAGGGAGGGAACAAGCTTATTGCTGATCGTGCATTTTAGACATTAGTGAGTGTGTGTGTTCAAGTGTGTGTGTGTGTGGCGGGGCTATGTGTTTGTGCGTGTGTGTCTGGGGGTGCTTCATCTTTCGCAGTTCATTAGAAACACACATATATTCTCTGCAGGGAACTCCATCACACACAAGACATAAACATAGACACGAATGTAGGGGCGTGCACGCAGACGCGCACGCGCACACACACACACACACACACACACAAAGCCAGCATGGGAGCACATCCATGATCTATTTTAAGCAAATTTGCACTGCTGTGTGGCGGAATGATCTTGAGCCGTCCTGCTGACACAGAGCTATGCAGATAAGCCAGGCTGGCCAGCCCCATCAGTGAACGCGTCCTAACAAGCAAACGCTTCCCCACCAACACACACACTCCCAATGGCCCAGTGCTCCACCAGCAACACACACACACACACACACACACACAGGGCCCAACACTCCAGCACCAACACACACACTCCCAGTGCCCAGCCAGGACAACTGTAAATACCTGTGTCATGGCATCCCACCATTGCTCTGACAACAAACAAACAGAGAAAAGACAAACTCTGCAGTGTGCACACACACACACACACACACGCACATATAGATGTTCACACGCATACACCCACAAACAAACACACACACACACAGATTATGTTCACACAGATATGTTCACACAGACACAGACACACACACACACACACGCACGCACATATAGATGTTCACACGCATACACCCACAAACAAACACACACACACACAGATTATGTTCACACAGATATGTTCACACAGACACAGACACACACACACGCACATATAGATGTTCACACGCATACACCCACAAACAAACACACACACACACACACACAGATTATGTTCACACAGATATGTTCACACAGACACAGACACAGACACAGACACACACACACACACACACGCTAACGCTCATGTTCAAACACTGGCTCAGTTCTGGTTGGACAGTCATGAGATGCAGCAGTCAGCACACATTCTCACAGTCAACCAGTCGGCTACATGCGGGTGGGTGACCACACCACTGCAGACACAGATCTGACTCACGCTGTGGCCAACGTCACGTTTTGGCCAAACATCTGAGCCACGCTCTCACGTCACTCCGGATCGCTCCTGTCCTTTTTTTCTCACTGTACTTTTCCGTTCACCTCAAACTTCCTTCCTCTATACTTCCACCAAAGATTGTTATGAACCGTCTTGCTTAATCAACCCTCTTTGGTTCCATCACTTAAGCCCTAATCAGTCACACCCACCATCAAACGATCTGTTTTATTTATATATTCACACAACATCTACGGCTCCTTTATTCTTTTCTCTCATCCTCTCCATCCTGCTGCCATCCTGGCATTGGTGGACACACCCAGTTTCTCTCTTGCTTCAAACAGCTTCTGTCAGAACACATATCCAGTCCCGCTTGTAACTAGGCCACAGAAAACTACATTCACCTACACTCTTCACAATTCAAAGTATTTGCAGAGGAATCTGGACATCAGTTATTCCAACACAAAGGGGAGAAATTTGACAGCATCAGTAGCCTGGAAAACCAGCGCCAACTGCTGGACGGCAAAATGTTTTGCCTGCATTTGGGTCTGGCCTCGGACCATTGAACATTTTGAAAACACTTCCCTGAATCTGGCAGATGGCAACTAAACCAATCACAACGCAGAGATGTGTTTTGAATCAACGCGGGCGGGGCAGAGGGCTCTGGGGCGGGGTTTTGAGGGAGCGTTGGCCTATAGGCACAGACACGGTTTGAAAGACAACGGGTTGTGCTCATCAACAATGTTCCGTTGTATCCATTGATCGAGGCCAGACTAAATTAGACATCCAATCCATTTAGGCTGGTTTATCAGGCTACAGCATCAGCTCACACATCACCCTTTTTACGAACACCTCTTTAGATCTTTAGGACGAGTCTGCTATGCTCACACCACCACTGAAATCAGTCTCATGATGCAGCCCATCACTGGTTTTCAACCAATCCAGTTTCTGGGTTCTGTTCCCTCGAGTCAGCTGATCTCAAGTAGGGTTGCAAAATTCCGGGAATTTTCAAAGTTGGAAACTTTCCATGGGAATTAACGGGAATATACGGGAATTAACGGGAATAAATGGGAATTAATGGGAATAAACTGGAAATATTGTATCTGGCAAGTTAGTATATAACAGAGACCTTAATGCAGTTGGGAAAAAAACATCTTTCAGCATAATGTTAGTTAAAACAACTGATTTAATGCAAATTCAGTTGAATTTCTACCGTGCACACAGGTCAATTACATGCACACAACAATCAACATAGACATATAGGAAACCTAATTTTCCCGGTGAAAACGTCATTGCAAACGTTATCTCATGTGGGAATAACTGTTCGCAAACTTTCCCCAGTTTCGCACCAGAGTCGCCCAGTTCTTGGCGTGTCATCACTGTTGTCCTCATGTAAATGGAAGAACGTAATTTTGCATAAGCTCTAATGGGATGGTTAATAATCATATGGTCATATTACTGGTCTGATTTAGCTTGGCACTTTTAAAATAATCACAATCTGTGAGGTTTGGGGTCATACATGTATGTAATATCGGCATTGTTTGGCCAACCGAGGATTAAAATAAATTCATTAAACATTTTTGTAACAAGTCGAGTTAAGTCAGTGTTCACGGCAGTCTTGGATAGCTAATGTAAACTGCTGGTAAAAAACAAAATTCCCGTAAATTCCCATTAATTCCCTAATTTCCTGTAATTCCATAAAAGTTTCCAATTATGAATATTTCCAAAATTCCCCAGCTTAACTTCCCATGGGAAATTTCCAGAAAGTTTCCGGAAATTTACCGGAAATTTTCCGCCCCTTTGCAACCCTAATCTCAAGTAAGCACCCTCACATGTCACATTACATTTAAGCATTTAGCTGATGCTTTTCTCCAAAGGGACTTACAAAAAGCAAACAATCAAGATACAGTGTGTTAGTGAAGCAACAAGTACTACTCACATAGAATCAAGGACATGTTAGCACATCAATAAATACTACTCGCATAGAATCTCGCAGAGTATCCTCATTACCCTCTTTGCCCTCAGCCTCACCCATGGAACCTTACCGACTCTGGCCGCAGGTCCACCTTGACGCAGTCTCCATCCTCAAAGCCTTCAGGGGCTTGATTCTGCATAAGCAGTGGGATGGCCATGTTGGGGTCTACTTGATCCCCACTCTTCCAGTCCTCCAGCTGCTTCCTAGATTCTGTAACAGATTAGAGAGTGGTATTTTGTTACACAACAGAGAACTAGAAAACCAGAATGTTCACTAATGCTCTCTCTTAATGACTTCAGGGTGGAAATAGACAACACTGCTACAAACAACAGTAAGCACTGAACAAAGTAACAGTTAACTAGTTTGGAGACAAGACGTTTTCAACAGTAACGTTATGAGGTATAACCCCCAAGACATGACTTAATATAAAGACACACACCTTCGATAAGCTCCTTGACAGCTAGAGATTCAACTGTCTCTTCTTCTTGCGCTGCAGAGTTCTCCTTCGAATCTCCTTTCTCACCGGGTTTGGCATCATCCTTATACCAGCGGTTTTTGCGTATCAAGGGGATGACCAGCTCTGTTGGTTTTTCCTGTGTTGGTTTAGTGCTGTGTGGATAGTAGGAGTAAAACGACCATGACGTTGATACCAATAATAACTCCATCATACAACGAAACAATTCAGATATCCGTCATTCTGTAAAACAATGTTTATTTACCAGGGTTACACGAGTATGCATGGCTAACTACACCTGGTCAACTGCATGACGCTTTACTAGCGTTACTAACTTCACTAGCTCTATGCTAGCGATATTATTATGGCTGGCTGGTATTACTAACCGGCTAATTGCAATGCACCCGTTAGAAACGGTGCAAGGTCACATCTTAATCAGACACCGAATGAAAGAGACAAGAAAAGATTGCTCATTTAATTGTGCTGTTATCTAGCTAGAAACATTAATACATTTCTGCCAACCTGGCATAATTAGCGATAAGGAGTGCATTGACTCTTAGCAGCTGGCTAACAGCTAACTAAAGGTAACATACCCTTTCAGTTGTTTCTCATCCACTTCAATCAAAAAATCTCGCTCCTCTTCTTTGCTGGATTTTGCTTTAGTTATAGTTTTACTAAATCCGAATGAGATAGGCCCAGCTTTCTTCCCCTCTTCATTTTGTCTGGCATCAGTATCAACGATGCTATCAAGTCCATGCTCAGGACGTGGGGACGCCATCGTTGTGGGATGTTTTCCTCTGTCAGGAGAGTTGAGTAGTAAGGATTCTGGGTAATGTAGTGTTGCCACCCAAGACAACTACTGGCCGGTGAGAGGAGATATAATACAACTCCAACAAGGCAGCACCGTTAGTGTCACAACGTAATCTGATCATCTACATTGCTACACTGTGTCCAGATTCTTAAATGTGTAGCATTGTTTCTGAGATGAAAAGACTGCATTGCTCCGTTGGACACGCAGTAGGCTGGCCTTTTTTTGGTAAAGCAAGACTCACTGCAGTCATGCCTCAATGCAATGCAACATATAGCCTACACAACTTCATTCTACTAAATGAGATACTTTGTGTATATAAAGATTTTGGTAGGATAATAGATAACAGCACACATCCCAAATTCAGGTTTCTTGAAAATGTGTATATTCAGGTTTCTATATTAACATAGGACATGCATAATGAGAGAGTACGGTAACTAATGAAACTATGAATCAGGTTTCTAATGTGAATCATACATTAATTTCATGTTATTGTGTCATTATAACAACTCTAACTATCTGGTTGTTGGCAACATGAAATACAGTAGCCTACCAACTACCTTAATAATATGGTTGGTACAGCTACATATGGTTGGTACATATAGTTGGTATTTCACACTGCCAACAACCACAAAAAGCTTAGAGTTGTAGATAGTTTCTTTGAATGACCCAGACTTAAATTAAAAGTCTTTCTTAGGGTTAACGCAAAATGATGCATACTGGCATGCAATGTAAATAACCTGAAATGGGGATCAATCAAGTAACAGATGAACAAGTGACCTCCTGGACCCTCACACTGACCTTGGGTGACCCACCAAAATGTCTCATATTAACAACACAAGCTCTAAGTCGATTCATCACTTCCTGGTCTCAATAGTCAGGGAATCAACTTAAGTTACTTCATGAGCAGTTTCTCCCTCATTTCAACCACTCGGCATATTTTTGCGCAGCGTTTTAACGAAATTGGCAAAGTTGCCTCAAGTGCGTTTACACTAGGGGCGGTTCTGTCCCCTTATTAGATTCCCTCCCCTTCAAGCACCCCTCCCCCTGTTGCTCCTTGTCTTATCATCGTTTTGTTTCCTCGTTGTCTGCACCTGAGAATATCCTGTGCCGTAATTTTGTCCCGGTACTTCGGACCCACCACGGGGGCATGTCTTGGCTTGCGGTCCACCACTGCTCATCCCTGCTACCTCTCTCCGGTTAAAAATCAATATCGTCGCCGTGCCTTGGTTGTTGAACATTGCCAGAGGCGACTCTCAGTACAGCGGCTAAAATCGGTCAATCGCCAATAGTCAAGAATATTGATATCTCAAAGGGAAATTCCACATGGAAACGTAACGGAAACGAGAGGGGAATTATGAAGGTAAGAGCTTGAGAATATGCTATATGCACTGCCCTGCTTGTAAGTATAACTGTTATAATGTTAAAGTAGACTGTTTCTTTGGATTTGTACCTAAAATTATGTATAACCATGACTTTATATTAGTTGATGGTACATCATGTCCCTGTACCGGAAGGTACTTTGTTTCTAAAGCCATATCTCACCACATCTGTCCATGCGCAGCGCGTTTTAGACGCGCTTATGAAGTGCAAGCGCACTGTCAGATTTGTCGTTTTTTTTGCCCTGGCTTTTTTTCCCTTCAGACCATCACGCGTCCCGTGCTCAGCTGTGGAGCATCTCTCCGCTTGCAACACTGTCCAAATATACCGTCTGGTGTGCGCATCTCCTCCGCGCCCGTCTCGTTGGCGTGCGGAATTTATCAGTGGTTCTTAGTTTATACGTAGTGGAGTGATCACATAGGTTGCATACAATAATATTTAGTTGTTGGAAGATAAGAAAAATACAATATTTTTGTCGTGTTTCTCTTTGCGACCGTCGGTGCCAAGTGCAGTTTCAGTCGCGTCAATGTATATAGACGTGTTTAAACGACTTTTTTTTGAGCGGCTGAATTGCTTGAAAAGAATGTGTGTATGTCAGCGACAATGCAGGTCAGTATTTACCGAAAATATCGTGGGCGTGAGTGAGTGACAGTGTGTGTGACAGAGGAGGGTTTAACCTGGTAAAAGTTGATAGTAGCAAGTAGCGACACTTGAGTCGAATGATGACTCCATGTTTAGATCTTAAACATCTTCGATTACTTTCAAAGCATTTTAATTATACGATATATGGGCTACTTCTTCAAATCCACATTGATCTGAATTTAGTAGTGCCATTTAGAATCACCTAGCCCTCCGTTTGTTTGGATTGAATGTATGTCTGTATTTGCATTTGGAACAATTGAGAACATAAACTGTGTACAACTTTTTGCTAGCAAAAACGTTCTTTAACCAGGATAAGGATCAAACGAAAAGACGCTTTGAACTGACATTTGTGTAGCTATCATATCTAGGATACTTTTCTGATGTTGTGAGCAGCTGTTGTTACATGGTTGTGTTTACAATGATTTGACCAGTAATCTGCAGAATTTATTGCAGGCTTGTCTTTAATAGCCTACTTGTTCACTTGTGGTTGTGGTTTTTGCCTCACAAGCGTGTGTGACTGTGCATGTGACTTCTTCAATCTGTATAATAATGTGTTTCATAAATAGCCATAGACCACACTGGTGAAGAAATATTCCTATTTCTTGTGATATTTGTGCCTTTGTTTATTGTTATGCATCAAAGATTGTGTGTGTGTGTGTGTGTGTGTGTGTGTGTGTGTGTGTGTGTGTGTGTGCGCGCATGTGTGAGGCGCATGTTTGTGTTGACCTATACACTTTGTGATGTGTGTGCGCGTCGTGTGTGTTGGCAGGTTTGTGTTGGTGTGTGTGTTTGTGGGGTGTGTCCCTCCCTGTTTTGAAGGAATGAATGCTGTGACCCTGACTTCACACTGTGCGTTGCTGTAGGCCCTGGGAGTAGTCAAGGTTATAGTGATGTTATGAATCATTAATTAAGTCTGAGAAAGGGAGAGAGTGAGAGAGAGAAAGAGAGAGAGAGAGAGAGAGAGAGAGAGAGAGAGTATGGTGCAATGTGAGGCGCCTGTATGCCAGCGTGTGTCCTTGCTTGCACACACTAAAACCCCAAAGGATCCAGCCACACATCCATCCGTCCTGCGTGGCGCACACTTCTGCCATAGATCTCAGACGTCTCCTTCATGACAGACAGAGTCGCTCGTGGAGAACGTGGAGTGTCGAGGAGCCATGCTGCTCCGCCTGTGGACGCTTCTCTCCCAGACCTATCCTCCCTCTAATCCAAACTCTAATCCACAGCACACTTATCAGTGTCGGCACTTAATGAGGGACTGATTGCTGGTGAAGTTTTGCTTTGTAGTTAATTACCTGATTGTATGCTTGCCGCCCCCCTCGCCATCATCCATATTCAAAGGAGTCGTTGTAAGGTGTGCCGGGGTGTGGGAAGGCACACTGAGGCTTGGGGGATTGCACTTGGCAGTTTTACCCTTGGCCAGGCACGGCTAAGGAGTGAATCTTCCATCTGTGGATCAATTTACCTCCGTCTGACACTCACAGAGCTTTGGAGTAGCAACTGACGTGAGCATATGCATCTTCTTATGAACTAGATGTTTTTTTTTTTTTTTTAATTATTGAATGTGTTCTGAGCACCAGCCTTCAAAAAGCAATTTATAATGTTTATGCAGAGCATTCAGCATTACTGGATTTAAAATACAGATGATGTATTGCTCAGCTAAGGCTGGACTGAATCAGTGGGAGTGGATCTCTACACATTAAAGACATAAGCTTCCACGTAACAACAAAGTCTTGTGCCTACAGATCTGTCTTCAATCTATTTATCGAAACATATGCAGTGACGTGCAACTCTGTTTTTTTTTTCCCCTGGTCACTTTAATATTTATTGCAAATGGACCTTGGCATGTCAGCTGCTTGAAATAATAGTAAATATAAATCAGCGTTGAGATAAATCATCCTCGCTGTCCGGACGATGCTGCCCTGGGAGCATGTAATCCCACCAGGGTGATGGCGTGGTAAAGCTGGTTACGAGCAGGCTTGGGGAGAAGGCTCAGCCTTGACCGTAGGGCTGTGACTGAGAACGAGGGAGAGGCAGAGAGGAGTAGCAAGAACAGGATCAATATCAGGTGGTGAGGAGGAGAGGATGAGAGGAGAGAGAGAGAGAGTGAGAGAGAGGGAGAGGAAGAGAGAGAGAGGGAGAGACGGAGGGAGGGAAGGTCACCTTCACCCACCCCACTGAATCAGCACTCTCTCCCCACCTCTCTCCCACTCGGGTTACGGCTCTCTGACCGACCTGACATGCCGAGATCCAGCGCCCGGTGCCCCACAGGCCGTGCTCGCCGCCTAGTTGATCTCTCGCACCGCCACACACACACACACACCCCTGGATAGCCACTCCCAGAGCAGCCGGCCGGGTTCTATTCGGGTGTGGCCCAGATGTTATGAGGCTCACGCAGATCCAGATCAGATCAGAGCTGTGCACATTCTGCACTCTTGAAGTGAGTGTGTTGAAAACAGCACATCCCTGTGTCCAGATAGGGACAACACTGTTTATGTTGTTTCCAGCACATTGGTTTTAAGAGTGTGGAGTCTGCTTGCTGTTTGGGCACCTGCATTCTCTTTGCCTTCTCTCATCTTTGCCTGCTCATTCAATTCAATTCAGTTTTGATTTATCCACGAACAATCAAAAGGACTGAGGCATTCCTGTGCAATATAACAAGCCTTTATGGATGTGAATTCAAATCAGTAACATTTGAATTAGTCTAAAAGGTGCTTTGTATAGCGCAGCGCCTGAGCCGCCTAGAACAAGCTGTAAGGCGCCTCTCTATCCTATTCATGTGAACACAAACTTACCTTTTGGTGATGCTACAGTGCAAGGCACGCTACTATTCCCTCTTTGTCTTTCTCTCTGGGTCTGTCTATCTCATTAGACGTCTGTCTTCCTCCTCCTGTCAGGGTTTTATTTTATTTTTTAATTATTAATATATATATTTTGTATCTCTGTTGTTCAATCTCCATCTCTTGCTAGTTAACTGACACAAACCCACCTTTTGGTGGTTCCTACAGTGTATGGTATGCTTGGCATGCTTCTGTTTCCTCTTTGTCTTTCTCTCAGGGTCTGTCCCTCTCATTAGGCGTCTGTCTTCCTCCTCCTGTCTGGTATTTATTTTTTTATCTCTGTTGTTCCTTCTCCATCTCTTGCTCTGTCCAGTGTGTCTGGTCATCCCTCATCTCTTGACGTCTCTTTTTCTCCCTCCTTGTCGTGTCTCGCCCCCTCCAGCACGATCCGTCTGCCTCTCTGTCGTTTCTGTCTGTTTTTCACACGGAGGGCTATCCATCATCTCTGCCAGCCCAGAAGTTAGCACATCACTGGCCCTTTTAATTAAACTCTTATCTGGCCTTGACAAGAGCACACAGCATTGATTTCATATGCCACCATCTCCATTGTCTTCCTCTCAAAGAACACCACTCTCTCTTCCGTCTCAGAAGCAGAACAAGCCCGGTAATGACTTAATGCTCTCTCCCATGATTGGCGGCCGCCGCTCACAAATGAAGCGACGCTGCTTATTATTTGGAGATTGGCGCTTCAGTGTTTGTTGCCATCCAGATGTGCTTTTTGATTGAGATTTGTTTCCCGACATTGTGGGATTTTGATGGAAACGCCGCCTCGCACGCCTGTGAACACACAGATGGATAAGGCACAAGTGCTTGGCCACCATTGGACTCTGTGTGGAGGGAGTTCAGTGGGCTTATGCAGAGGGATGTCTTTCAGTAGGTTTATCTGAAGTGCAGATTGTCTGAGGCTTTTCACATGGGTCTAATAACCTGTGGATATTTGTTTTAGTCTTTGCGTTTGTGTATTGTGTGTGTGTGTGTGTGTGTGTTATTTAGTTTGTGTGCATGTGTTGTGCGTGTGTGTGTTATTTAGTTTGTGTGTTTGTGTGTGTGTGAGAGAGAGAGAGAGAGAGAGAGAGAGAGAAAGAGAGAAAGAGTTTGCATGTGCAGCGGGGTGTGCTTGGCTGTATTTATGAGAGAGTTATTCTGTGTGTGTGTGTGTTGTTTTCCTCCAGCGAGCATTTAATCTTTTATTTCTAAATCTGCCTCTGTTGTTCATCGTGTGTCCAGCACTCTAGTGCCCTAGATTTGGACAGAAATGAGCAAGAGGGAATGTCATCCCAGCCCAGCACCACCCTCCTCCCCGCTAAGCACCAAGTCCAGTCCAGCGCGTAGCTCCCGCCCGGGCCAAGTCAGGCTTTAGTGGAAACTGACCTGTTAAATAGCCATCGTGCGGACGCTTTAACATGTGCGGGTGAGTCGTGACACACTTGCGGTCGTGGTTTTGCATTAGGGGCTGTGGAGCTTGGCTCTCGTCCAGGTACGCGTGCCAGAGGAGGACGCTCGGTTGGGGACGGACGGGATACTCAAATCCAGGGGACACTCATTTTCCCCTTCACCTGTGATGAATAACCACAGGGCCCACGGAGAGAGGGAGAGAGAGAGAGAGGGGAGGGAGGGAGAGAGAGAGAGAGAGAGAGAAAAAGGGAGAGAGATGGAGCGAGAGAGAGGGAGAAAAAGGGAGAGAGATGGAGCGAGAGAGAGGGAGAGAGAAAGGGAGAGAGATGGAGCAAGAGAGAGAGAGAGAGAGGGAGAGAGAGAAAGGGAGTGGGGTTTTGGCACTGCTAGGTTTGACCTGTGTGAAGGTGGACAAGGAGACTCAGGGATCGACTCAAATATCACATCTCTCTGGACCAAATCTGGGTGTACTTGGTGTAGATTTGGCACAGATATGGCACTGATGTGGCATAGATGTGGCATTGCTGTTTCCCTGTCGTTCTGGAAAGCTCATGGTTGCTGGCACAGACTTGACGCTCTGGAAAGCTTATAGAATAGAAGAGAGTTAAAGAGCTGGAAGGTTAAAAAAGGTGTGAGTGTCGAAAAAGATTGAAATCGTGGTGACAATTATGCAGCGGCATTTTCAGAGGTTCTTCTCAGGGAATGTCCCTTGGTTAATTCTCACTCACAGTGATTATCCAAGACCAGAGGTGTAATTCCTGTTAGCGTTATTGCACTACATTACGCGCTCGTGTGTGTGTGTGTGTGTGTGTGTGTGTGTGTGTGAAAGAGAGACAGAGAGAGAAACAGAGGGAGAGAAAGAGAGCGAATGCTTATCTGTACATGTACAAATGTTCTGACAGACATAGTATGGGTAGGAATTCCATCCCCCAACATCACAGAGTTCAATCAAGTTTGAAACAAATGGAATAGTTTAGTTTGGTTGCTTCTCTACATGCTTTTTTACATGTTCTACTATGAAGTAACCATTGAAGTAAAGGCTTTTAAACCTTTTGGATTTCCTTTTTCTACTGATTTTGAATTCCCAACCACAATGGGCCACCTTCAAGAATTGAGCTTGGACTCCCTGAGCAAGTCTTTTTTGTCTTGTGGAAATGGAATAGTTTATTCAAATGTTATTGAGCACAATGAGCCCAATGTATTCAGTGCTCTCTCTAGCTGCTGTAGAGAGTTAAAGGCCTAAACCCACATGGAGAAACACGGTGGCAGAGAATAAACAAGAAAATAAAAGAACAAACAACAATTTAAAGAGCATTGAAATACATGGATGTGGAAAGATACATATCTACGGAGGCCCCGAAGGCTCATTCCCTCACAGTAGTTTGACCTCTGCAGTATATTTGCTTTCCCTCACATTAGTTTTGATTTTTCTGAGGGAGCAGCCGGAGCACTGTTACTGTTTCCACTGTAACCCTTCTGGGGCTCTCTGCGTGCTAACATGCGCTCATACTGTTTGGCCAGATATAATGAAATACTTACTATAGGCTATTGCTGTGACCCAAATGATCTGAGCAGACCAGACCATCAGTATCTAGAGGTCACCTCAGACATACTAGAGATCAAGGCTCCTAAGACTGTGAGCGGGATGTGTGGTCATGCTCAGCCTAAACATGTCAGGGATTATATATCAGGGACGATAGCTGCCGGCCTCTGCTGCTTTACGCCAAATATAATTCAGTTCTTTCTGGCCGTGGATTAGAGCATGTTATACAAGCTTTACAGGCAGCTATTGAAATGCTCCTTGGTAGTTTCCTTTCATTTTTTTTATTCTCTCGCTTTTTATTCTCTCGCTTTTTTCTCTGTTTTCTTCTAATCATCTCTTATTTACTTTAGCTCTGTTGTACGTCCTCACTCTTGCTCCCTCTCTCAGCTGATTGGTCAGGCATGTTGTGGAAATTCAGTTAAACCCGCTCTTAATTGAGGTGGTGTGCTTAGACAGTCGCGATGTGCAGGCGCTCCATTGTGAAAAGCTTGTGTGTGTGTGGGTGTAGTGTAGTGTGTGTGTGTGTGTGTGTGTGCGCGTGTGTGCCTTGTGTCCTTTGTTACACCCACCTCCCCATCACTTTCCCTGAATGCATAAATGCTCTCATTATCTCTTTTGTAAGGCCCATTTGTAAGCTGCGGCGTTCTCCAACAAGACACTTTCAGCTGCCGCACAATCCTTCAAAGCCGCGCTCACCGAACGCCTCGGAATACAGGCTGGGGCACAATTAAGCCGTCACACGCTGTTTCCCCGAGGCACACCGAGGCCTCTCTCTTTCACATTTAACTTCACTTTATGTGAGAGCTCTTTATGTTTAGTGTAACGTATTGTTTTAGTTTAAGGTAGCGGGATTGAAAAAGCGTTTCATAAAGTTGCTGTCTGTCAACGGTGAAAACAGCTCCGCTCTGCACTTTACGCTGGCTGGTGATGTGATGTCCATAATCAATGACACAGCACATCTCTCCGAGCTCAATCCTGACTCTGAAGTGAGAGGCTGTCAATAGTGACAGCCCCTTGGCCTTGCTAGTCAACACCGGGTCACAGTCCCTTGTTGTTAGCTGTCATAACTGATTCATGGCTACATATGCTTCAGCAAAACCTGCAAAAAAAAAAAAAAGAGTGAGGGGGAAAAAAAAACTGCCAGACTGTCAAACATTCCCTACGGTCTCGCACTCGTCCAGCTCTTCACACCCCGGGCTTGTGTTTCAGTCTGATGACATGGCCCCGATCCCACCGCTGACACCAGTGACATAGCCTCAGACTCAGACACAGACGCAGGTGCAGACGCAGATGCAGACAGGGGAGGGTTTGAAATCCCTTTCCCCCGAAACCCACCCACGGTGTATCGTTCATCCTTTCAGCATAAATCCGAAATG
>NC_085000.1:31465337-31467837 GCF_963854185.1 Sardina pilchardus | reverse complement strand
GGTTCATACATCATTCTTTATACTACATGTATGTTAGTGGAAACGGTGAAGTACAACATTATGAATATGAAATGTGCATTGTGAAAAAATGTGAAAAAATTAGTTAAAATAGAATAGAGTAGAATAGAATAGAGTAGAATAGAATTTATTGTGATGTCAGGCATCAAAATTGTCTTCGGTCTCACCAATACAATAAACAGTACATACAATATACACAGACCCAAATCCATAAAACAGTGTTCATTAAGGCACAACATATCCATAGGATAAATACTTATAGGTCTTGGCTGCCCACACACACTTCTTCCCATCTCTGCCTCAATTTTGTAGCATCAAGCTCAAAGGGCTGTATCTGTAAGGATGACAGCTGCTGGGGTTGGAGAGGGTCGTGTATCAGGGATCTGTTTTCTCGAATCGCAATACAATCTGATATTTCGGTTCCGGTTTGCGGATTGTGAATGAATTAGACAACTCATTAGCATATATAAGTACTGTATATAGTCATCTACTCATAGCCTTTATTTGTGTGTGTGTGTATGTGTGTGCGCGCATGCGTGTGTGCGTGTGTGTGTGTGTGCGTGTGTGCGTATGTGTGCGTGTGCGTGTGTGTGTTTCACTGGTCTTGTTGATGGCATGTCTGTCTGAAGCTGTGTGAGAGGTGTACCAATGCCCTCTCATGACAGGTTTGCCTGCTGAGTGCCTCTCATACTGACAGCAGAGCAGGGACTTGCTCCTGGGCCCAACTCAAGTGTGTGTGTGGCTCTTGTGCGTGTGTGTGTGTGTGTGTGTGTGTGTGTGTGTGTGTGCGTGCGCGTGTGTGCATGTGCATGTGTGCGTACGTGTGTGTGTGTGTGTGTGTCTGTGTGTGTGTGTGTGTGTGGTAATGACTCCCTATGTATGCTCTCCAGGGTATAGCTTCTGTATCAGATCTGAGCCGGATCAGGGCCATTTGTGGTCCTTGTTTAGGTTTTCTAATGTAGTGACTACGTGCTGTATAGGCTATGTGCGCAAAAGGCTTGTTTTCAGCATGTTTGTTTTTCCGGTTGAGCCAGGTATGAACCCGCCATCCTATGTCCAAAATTCCGAACTAACCCTTTAATGTCATTATTATCTACACACACCCGGTTGGGTGTTGAACCTAGTGAACCAGCATGTTACGATAAAGCGTGTGTTAAAATCGTTATTATTGGGCAAACAAGATATTCAAACTCAGGCCGACTGATTATCAGTCGCTATCGCTGCTCCAACACAGCCATTTTCTCTGAGAGATATTCATAATGCAGAGTCAGTTGATCTCGGGTTTGTTATGTAAATACTTATCCTGGATCAGCACTTTGTGTTGCGACGTCATTTCCTACATCCCAGCTCAGGCAGCTGACGCCTCTCTTTTGGCTGATAGATAGAATACTGATCCAGAGTCAGTGATATGTGGTGCTCAGAGAGGTCATGTTTGGGCAACATGGCTGCTCTCTGCGTTGCTATGTGAAAAATCCTGACCCACATTCTCCGTCCTGTGTGGAGGTCAATTCCTGTCCCATCTTTGGCAGTCAGCTAAAGTACATCTCTGGGCTAGCATGTGAATACTGATCCAGATACAGTGCAGTGCTGCAGAAGTCCCTTCGCTAACACTCTCCGCTAGGACCTGTAGCATCACTTTCTCTTCCTCCTGTTACTGATATGTGGCAGTGAGAATTCCTGTATCCAATCTCTGTCAGCTTACACTCTTCCTCAGGGATGCAATGTCAACACTAAGCGTGGATTAGCGCTGTATTGCTTAGGTCTTTTGCATGCCATGTGTTGTGTGTGTATTGTACTGTAGCTGCTCCCTACATCTCTCTATGCTGCTGTGTGAGGTATTGATTCACAGTGGTGGGTGTTATACTGAGCTGAAGTCATTTCCTCTGGGCAGCTAGGTAAATACTGATCGTGTATCAGCACTTTTATATCCCATGTCTCCTGCATATCAACCCTCCAAGAATATACTGAGACAATCTCTGGCACTATTTGCTCGCTATGTTGTTATGTCCATGTGTGAAATACTGATCCACAGTCTGTGTTTTAGTACTGTACAGTAGAGTTAATTTGTTTGTGTCTCATTTCTGACAGTATACGGTTCTCTCTGGGCTGCTATGTATTTTACTGTACCAGTAGAGGTCACTTCTAGGGCATCCATCTCTGGTGGGTTACATGTCTGTCTGGGCTGTAGACTGAAGACCCAGAGTAGGTGTTGTGCTACAGGTTAGAGGTCAAAGGTCACATCCCCTGTGCCTGCTGCTGCTCTACCTACCTTACAATAGGTAGTGGCTGTCTTGGAGGGTTCGAACGTACACTGTGTGGGGCCCGCACATAGCATGACGGAATTCAGACGGAGGGTCAAAAGAATGGTTGCATCCTCCGCTGTAGTGAATGCTGGCGCTAGTTGGTCACTACTACCTCCTCTGGGTCACCTCTCACTGGGCCCAAATAACATTACTGACCATAACGAACAATTACTCACCAA
>NC_085000.1:31457837-31460337 GCF_963854185.1 Sardina pilchardus | reverse complement strand
TTTTCGACTAAATCTATTTCTGTCACAACTCACCCTCTGATTCTCATTGTCTTTCCTCCCCCTCCTTCTCATCTTTTTTCTTTGTCTTTCTTGTGTTTCTTCACTCCTCTCTCTCTCTCTCTCTCTCTCTCTCTCTCTCCCCCTCTCCTTCAATGTTTAGTCCTTCAATGAACACTGATTAAATCTAGGCTCAGGCCAGAGTATGTCTGTTACTGAATGAATTTTGATATTAACGGCCCTTTCTCTGATATACTTGGTATTGTGTTGTATACGTGTTGATGTGTAGATGTGTCAGATGTAAATGTTTAGTTCTCCAATATTTTTATTATTTGCATTGTGTCATATGCCAATTCTCTTTCTTTTTCTCTCTCTCGGCCAAATTATATCAATCTAATCTCTCTATAAATTGCAGGAATGTCTGTGTGTTTATGTGTGTGTGTGTGTGTGTGTGTGTGTGTGTGTGTTTGTGTGTCGCATATCTGACGAACCGTTCGTCTAATTGATTTCAAACTGGGCAGCTGTCTTGCTACAGGCGCGAATAAGTGCATTGCCAAGTTTGATGTTATTTGGATAAGAAATGCCAAACACTAAACAAGTAAACCAAAATAAACAAACGTCAATTCCAACTACAAGGTCCCAGATTAAAACGAGTGATAATGGTCCCGAATTTAAGGATGTTTCAGAACGCCACACATGGAAGTATGATCAGTTATGAGTCAGTTAGAGCATGATGTCAGGCTTCCAGAGACCAGTTTTTGAGTCGCATCGTTGAAAATTTCATATAATGATCATTGTTTTTTCTATCATCAACATAGCGAAACATAGAGTCTTAACTCAAAGCTTTAGTCTTATGTCATTTTGATCAGCTACAGACAATGACAGAGCATAATGTCATTAATAGGCTACCAGAGATAGTTTTCACATCATTGCCAATTCATATGCTGATCATTTCACACAATGGTTTGTCAAGTTATTCAATAGGCTTAACATATAGCCATGACCCAAAACAGCTGTTAGGCTTATATCATTTTGATCTGTAAAAAATGTACATTCGTTGAATTCTGCTCACACCTGTATTATATTATCATTTTATAAAATATTCAGTATTCATCATTGATTGCTTATAGCTGTAATTTCCTGATCATCTCATTTTTTAAAAAGTAGGCTTATATGCGGACATGTGCAATTGGTTACAGGTTTTCTACAGGAATAGCATGTTTGAATGGGCACTGCACTAGTCATGCAAAAACATCTATCTGGAGTTAGATGGCTTGCATTGTGAAATGATCTTCATTTCTGAATGAGGTTAATGTATACAGTAAGTACATTTCTTTCTCTCCCCCTCCCTCTCTCTCCTCTCTCTCTCTCTCTTCCTCTCTCCGTCTCCCTCTTTCTCTCCCCCTCCTCCCCCTCTCTCCCTCCCTCACTCCCTTTCTCTCTCCCCCTCTCTCTCCCTCCAGCTCGTTTGCCATGTCTAAGGCAGCAGTGAAGAAGCTGCATTGGCGCTCTAAAGTGCAGGAGAGCTTCATCCCGCTCGACGGGGCTTCGGGTGACCTGGGCGTGGCCGTTGGAGGCGGAGCCGACTATGGGGAGTTCCCATTCGTCACTGCAGCCCCTGGGGGCGGAGTCACGGTGGGCGACGTCATTCTAGAGATCGGCGGAACCCCGGTGCTGGGGATGACGCTGGGGGACGTGCGGGGCGTCCTCAACACCTGTCCTCACCCCGTGCGCATCAAGAGCGTGTCACCAGGTGAGCCTCACCCTCAGGAACGAGTGAGGAGGGAGATGGAATGGAAGGATGAATGAATCGTAAAATTACCCTTCATTTTTGTAGGAAAATATCTAGATTTAGATGTAGCTGTGGTTATCAGATCTAATTGTAATTTAGATGTAGATTTATTTACTGATCAGGGGTTAGTTCAGAGGCTGACTATCACACGTCAAGCAGTGCACCCTGTTCTCAGAATGTAATGCACCATTTTGTTTTTATATAACCATATTGCATTATTTATAAAGTATTACAATATATATACAGTACATATCTTAAGTTTGAAGACTGTTAAGACTGTTTATGTTGTGACAGAGGGTCACCTGCGATAGACTGGTGTCCCATGTAGGGGGAGTTTACTGTACAACTCTCCTCCACTTGGCACCGCAGTATCGGTCCTGCTAGCCTTCATTTGCCAGGGGAGGATGAACCATTAACTGTGAAGACAGCAATCCTGGGGCATCATTTGAATCTGTCCAGACCTCCCACTCGCCCATCAGGTCTTCCTCATAAACACACACGCACACACACACACACACACACACGCACACACACACACACACACACACATACACACACACACACACATACACACACACACACACACACACACACACACACACACACACACACACACACACACACACACACACACACACACACACACACACACACACACACAAGAGACCTTTAAAAAGCTGACCGTGTGGCTGTGGTGATGTGAAACAGGCG
>NC_085000.1:31447837-31452837 GCF_963854185.1 Sardina pilchardus | reverse complement strand
CTTTTTCTCCTCATTTCTGCCTTCCCCCTCCCTTCTTCCCTCTTTTCCCTCTCCCACCCGTCCTCCCTCTTCCCCCTCTCTCTCCCCCTCCTCCTCCCTCTCTCTCTCCCCCTCCTCCTCCCTCTCTATCCCTTCCTCCCTCCCTCCTCTCTCTCTCCCTCTCTTGGTCAGGCTCCACCCTGTGTAAGGACTTGCGGCTGTACCTCAGTAAGTGCTTCACGCCGGGCTCCATGGATAGCCAGCTGCAGCAGGTGATCCGGGAGAACCTCTACCTGCGGGCCGTGCCCTGTAAGTCTGTCCGTCTGTCCGCGCGTTTGTCCTGCTGTCTGTCCGGCGGTCCCTCTGTCCCGTCGTCCCTGCGTGTCCCTCTACCATAGGGTCCTCCCAACCCTCGGTGGACCATATCCCCACTCTCATCTTCCTCATTTCTCTCTCTCTCTCTCTCTCTCTCTCTCTCTGTCTCTATCTGTGTCCTTCCTCTCATCTTTCCCAGGGTCTGATGAAGATAATGTCCCCTCATATCCCCACACAGTGTGCCCTCTCCCCTCTCCTGCTGTCTAATCATCTTCTCACCTTCTCATATCCTCACTCAACGCTTCTCTTCTGGTCTTATGCTTTCCTCCATCAGTGTTACCATATCTCTTATGTTCTTCTCCTCTGCCTCCTGCCTGCCTATGTGCTCCATTCATTATATCTTCTCTCACAATAAGTCATTCTAATATCTCATGATATCTCTCTTCTAATGTCTCATACTGTCCTGTAATGTCTCATTCTTCATGTCTCGCGGTGTCTCTCATCAGCGTCTCATCAGGTCTCCCTCGATGTGCCAAATCAGATCTCTGTGATGTCTCATAGTGTCTCATCATGTTCAGTCATCTTCTGTAACCATAGTCGCATGCATCCTCCCCCTTTCATGTAAACAGTGGACTTATCAAAGCACATAGTGATATGTATTTTATTGCCTTTATCCCACTGAGACTGGGAAACATCATTTATAAGAGGGTTGATTATTTGGTCAACTACTGCTACACCTACCAATGTCTGTAGTAGGTGGTAGCAAGCTAGCAAGTGTGTGGTCTGTTTACATCAATCTGTGCATTATACTTTACAAGAACTCTTAACAATACACTTTAGTTTCACACAAACAAGTTACTTCAGTGTTAACACACACAGTGTAGAGATGATGTGTTAGTGACATGGACTATGTGATTTAATGATGTTGTGGAAAGGTTGCTTGATGCAAAATACATGGACTTTTATATGGATGAGTTTTTTTGTCATTCCAATTCCATTTCTTGAATCATCATTAACATTTGCTTTTAGTGCATTTCTCAAAACAATTAGTGCATCAAAATCAAATATTTTTATACCAATGAAACTGTCAGTGCAATCCAAAATTACAAGCCCTGACACCATTGTTTATGCCAAGATAGTCAAACTGTCTAGTTGTCAACATGGTAATTTACTCTGTAAGTATTCTCTAATGAACAATACCAGGCAGCACTAGGCAGCACTATTTTCTATTTTAAAACTACAAGGTTACACATTATTGTGTGAGGAGGGGGTTGATTGCAAGACACTGGATATGTTTCAACGTTTTTTTTTCCGTTGACAGCATAAAATAGAAGACTTTTACGGCATTGTGAAAATAACAAATGATCAATATACAGTAAAACAGCCCTTGGTCAGAGCTGTGCACCGCTGTGCATCTTTCTGTATCCTGATGTTCCTGTCTGTTAGGACCTAACAGAGGTCACAGATATTTTTATATGTGCTAGACAGATTATGACAAGTAGTTGGTTACTGCATGACAGCTAGTTCAACACTTATGCATGTAATGACACAAGCAATGAAATAAGGCCAATTTGTTTCATGGGGTAGAAATGTCAAAAAAAAAAACACAGACATTTATACAAAATCAGTTGCAAGTATGTAGTAAAGCACTGCTATTTGTTCAAGATGGGGAGAGACTGCTTTACTGATGTGCACAACACAAATGAAAAGATGATATGGAGTTTGAGCAAACAGTTTTGAGAATTTCAATTCTGATCTGAGTGACAGGCCAACACAACAGAGAACAACTGTAAGCTAATATTTGCACAACCATTTTTGTGTCATCTGTTTTCAGAACTCTAGAATCTTTGATCAGAATAGCCGTTGCTGCTTTTGCTTTTGCTTGAGGGGCTACAGCGGGCATCCTGATTGGATGTATACATGGCTGTTAAATAGGAACAGAAACGGAATACTACACCACCCCTTTCGTTCTGATTCAGATTCTATCGGACGGCAGTTTTATTCCAATAATCAAGGCGTATACATGTGTCATTTTGATTCCAATTGAGACATTATTCTGATTCTAATGGTATTAAAATGTCTCTCTCCTCCACGTTGGTCTGGTCTCTAAGGGGCTCCTGGTCCCCGTGTTCCACCTCACGCTGCTGTTTCTCCGTCACTGTCCTCCCTTTGTCTCTCCATGTTTGTACATGTCCTCTCATCTGCACATCTTCCTGACACTTGTCACCACCTCACCCAAACACACACACACACACACACACACACACACACACACACACACACACACACACACACACACACACACGCACGCGCGCACACACGCACACACACAGATATACACACAGACACAGACACAGATACACACACACAGACACACAGACACAGACACACACACAGACCCATAGACGCACAATCAAATGCACACATGCACTCACACACACACAACCAGACACACGCCACTGGTTCCCTTGTCTGACTAATGTTTGTCTACTTCGTGCCCTGAGAAGTCCCATCTCCCCTCTCTCCCAGTCCTCCACCTGTCTCCCCATGTCCCCCCACGTAGCTGACTGTCCACCTCCTCTCCCCTGTCCCATCTCTCCCCCCGTGTCTATGACAACTCATCCCAGAGAGAGTTTAGGACCAAGCACTGACCAGCGCTCACTGAACTGACCCTGAAAGTGTGATGCAGAACTTGTCCATAAGGAGCTACGTTTGTCATTTACACACTACAGTATTAGAAAGGGATAATACCATCAAAGGCCACAGTAATTCATATAGCCTAAGCCAAGAGAGAGTGAGTGTGTTCGCTAACACGAAATCTCTAGGGAAACCTCCCTTTTCTCCCCCAAAAGAGTCCTCTGCCAGCTCGAAAGATTTATTTTTTCTTTCAAATTTGGGAGCTTCTCCAGTGTGCACACATTTAGATCTCTTTGTTCACTAACAGCCTTGATACCATGCAAAACTCATCAATGCAGCATGGTGATTTGTTTCATGGTGATTTGTTTCATAGTGTACAGAGTTAGCCTCAGTATCAATATCAGTATCATAGTATGAATGTTGATACCAGGATAGATATCAGTATATCTATGGTGTATATGATCGATATCAGTATATCTATGGTGTTTCTGGTTGTATATGATCGATATCAGTATATCTATGATCGATATCAGTATATCTATTATGGTGTATATGATCGATATCAGTATCTATGGTGTTTATGGTGTATATGATCGATATCAGTATATCTATGATTGATATCAGTATATCTATTATGGTGTATATGATCGACATCAGTATCTATGGTGATTATGGTGTATATGATTGATATCAGTGTGGTGTACCTGATCAATAGTGTATCAGCAGAATTTACTGTATGCAGTGAGCCAAGTGACTGGAGCATGCTGCCAGGCCCTTTGAAGGCTGCTGATGTTTTGTTGTTTGGGTGCCTAGATAAAGTGCTATATAAATGCAAGTTGTTGTTGTTGTTGTTGTGTGTGTGTGTGTGTGTGTGTGTGTGTGTGTGTGTGTGTGTGTGTGTGTGTGTGTGTGTGTGTGTGTGTGTGTGTGTGAGACTTAGTTCTCAGCCCACATGGTGTGCTGTTCTCACGTCTCTCATACCCTCTCATGTCTTCAAGGAGAGCCCTGGTGGGTCCCTGTGTCTAACTGCTAATTGTGCTGATCGTATGCCATGACAGTGTGCCTCACACATGTTAATCGGCAATGTTATCTGGGTTTGGGAGAATCTTAAAAGTACACGGCTGTCACCATGGCGATGGTGCTAATTGGTGTGTGAGTGGTTGCTGGGGAAAACTGTTGTTGACACCTTGGGTCTTGCCACTTAAGTTGCAGGTGCCGCTGGAAGTGTTGAGTGGGTTTGAGACACACACAAACACACACACACACACACACACACACACACACACACACACACACACACACACACACACACACATATCGAGGAGTCAAACTTTGGGGTTGGAGAATGTGCCAGAGGAAACACTGTTGAGATGTTTCCATGGCAACTGTCATTAGTGTCACAATATTACGTTTATCTGAAGTGGCAGTCAGTCAGTCTCACTTTCACTGTCTCTCTGTATCACTCATGTCTGTCTTTCTCTTTCTTTCTTCTTTTCTTTCTCTTTCACTCTCCCTCTAACACAATCTCTCTCTCTTTTCACTCTTCTCTCACATAATTTTTCCAAACACTCCTACAGTTGTCTCCTCCTCCTCTTCCTCCTCTTCCTCCCTTTCTCTTTCTCTCTCTCCTCTCTCTCTTGTTGTTTACACCTGATACCACTTGTGTGCATGTCCTCAGTTCTATTCTTATCTGCCTCTACTCCTTATCTACTGTAGTCTCAGGCCTCTGGCATGACATGGCATTTTAAGGCACCACGATCGAGGAGTTGGTATTTTTAGAGAAGAAAAAAAAAACGATTTTGTTGTGATGCTGTTATTGACTGAATCATATCGCTGTAGAAATGATTCAGGCCGGGGGGATGCTGTGGTGTGACTGGCTACAGCATCCATCCCATTGGGGTCCTCGGAGACCTGTGTTTGGGTCCGGCCCGGGTCATTTCCTGATCCCACCGCTTCTCTCTCTCCCACTTGCTCCCTGCCACTCACGTCACGTCACTCTCCTATCTGATTGAAAGATAAAATAGCCAAAAATAGAATAGATATTAGAAATCATTCATGCCACCTATACA
>NC_085000.1:31440337-31442837 GCF_963854185.1 Sardina pilchardus | reverse complement strand
GGATAGAGTTTGTGTGTGTGCGTGTGTGTGTGTGCGTGTGTGTGTGTGTGTGTGTGTGTGTGTGTGTGTGTCTGGTGATGCGTGCTGGTGCACTCTAGTCCTCATGGGCCCTTCAGTGCCATCATGTGGTGTGAGGGAAGCTTGGCCTCCTTGCTGCTGCTCATGTTGTTGTTGTTGTTGTTGTTGCTGCTGTTGATGCTGTTGCTTTTGGAGTTCTTTTTGTTTTTGCCATTATCGACCTCATTGTTTGTTCAGTATGCACAACTGATTCTTTACCTGTTTCTGTATTGCTCTGCAACAGAGGAGAGCCAGATCAGTAATACATTTGGTTCCACATCAGAACCACATCAGAACCACATCAGGGCCAAATCAGGACCACATCAGGGCAAGACCAGGGCCACATCAGGGTCACATCAGGGCCAGATGTGACCATCTCCCTCTTTCCATACTTTCCTATGATTTGCTACACTGTGATATGTGTTACTGTTATTCCCAAGTGTACTCAACAGAGTCAAGAGTCAAGAGGACATGATCATTCCCCCAACGGCTTAATGAAAGTAAACAATACTATAATATACAAACCATAGCCCACAAGAAGTGCTTAACAAACTGAGTATATGACAGATTTGCCTTTAATTTAGTTTTACTTTCCTATGGTTTCCTATACTGTGGTATTTGTTACTGTGGGATCCCCAAGTTTACTCTTCAGATAGCCAGGAGGACATACAGTAAGCATTCCCTCACTTCCCCTCTTTGCCCACGCCAATTCATTTTAGAGGGATCCCACTAATGCACACATTACTGTGAAATAGATGTCAGCATGCGTGTGAACCCCGGCTAAAGTGCACGGCATCAAAAATTCACACTGGCCGGGCAAATGAAGTGAAAGTAGCCCCCGGATTAATTATTCATGGAGCTGAATTAAATTAAAAGAGCTGCTTTCAGGGGAATGGGGAGGTAATGGCTGAACGAGGAATTGGTTTAGATGTTTCAGCCGCAGGCGTTACAGCTGTATTTCTTTGCTCTTTGTGTGTGTGTGTGTGTGTGTGTGTGTATGTGTGTCTCTGTGTGTGTGTGTGTGTGTGTGTGTGTGTGTGTGTGTGTGTGTGTGTGTGTGTGTGTGTGTGTGTGTGTGTGTGTGTGTGTGTGTATGTTCGTGTGTGTATGTTCGTGTGTGTGTGTGTGTGTGTGTGTGTGTGAATGAAGAGCCCGTGATCCATGAAGATGCTAAGCAGCCTGACTGAATGAAAGCGTTTTGTCTGTGAGGCCGGTTTGTTCCCGTGTAACGTTCACAAGTGGCTGGTGTGCCTTTGTAATACACTAGACACTTTAATCCAAAGTGACTTACTCCGGTGGACCTCACCTCACCGCGCACAGCAGAGGAGATAAACATTCATCTGCGCTTGTGTCAGCTGTGCACCTCAGGCGTGGTCAGTAGACCATCACAGACACACACTCAGCCCATTAGAGACTGAAATACAGCCCTGCTCACTGCCAACTGCAGACGGATCTGTCTCCATTCCAATGTTGCGGTTGCTAAATGCATTTTCATTACACCTTTATACAGACAGATAATTATATAATAAAAGTTCCTCACTTAAGCATTCAGTCTGAGAATTCACTTGAGCAGTCAGCCTGATACTCTTTACCAAGCCACATATCATGCATTTATAGTTCACGCACAATTTGAAGTACAGAGTGCAGTTTTAATCAAATGTACTTTTTTTTATTATCATTTTCAGTTGCTCCTCAAAGTCCTTTAATTGTTCATTCAGTGGTTGCACTCAAAAAGTGAGATGTTTGTAAATAGCTTTGGCCCTGGAAATGGTAAACCTAGTGTCCATGTGTGTGTGTGTGTGTGTGTGTGTGTGTGTGTGTGTGTGTGTGTGTGTGTGTGTGTGTGTATGTGTGTGTGTGTGTGTGTGTGAGAGAGAGAGACAGAGAGAGAATGAGAGAGAGTGAGTGTGTGTGTGTGTGTGTGTGTCTGTGTGTCTTTGTCTGTCTGTGTGTGTGTGTGTGTGTGTGTGTGTGTGTGTGTAATTTCATTGGCTGTTGTGCTCAAATATCAACCTTCTACCAGAATCACGAACTGCATCTTTAAGTGAAGCCATTTGTCATTTGCACAATAGTCTGTCTCAGCAGACTCAGTCCTAATGAAAATACTTTTAATAACCACAAGAGTGAACGCAAGCCGACCACGTCCTGTCACACACACACACACACAGACACACAGACACACAGACACACACACACACACACACACACACACACACACACACACACACACACACGCACACGAACACACACACACACACACACACACACACACACACACACACACACACACACACACACACACACACACACACACACACACACACACACACACAAGGGCAACAACAGGCTGTCCATTAGCCTCACTCTGTTGGTTCACAGTTAATGCGGCCTCTTGTCTTGTTTTATGATGCGGTTCGTTGTTTCTAGATGAATATTTACGGTG
>NC_085000.1:31417837-31432837 GCF_963854185.1 Sardina pilchardus | reverse complement strand
ACTTTGTTGAAACAGAAGCCCTTTTTCCAGGCTATCGCTCTACCTGGTAATGCTACCGCCTTAATCCCACGGGGATAATTCGCTGCATGGTTGTAGTGCGCTCAGCTCAGCATTATATCTGAACGCTCTGCTGGCTGTAATCTCGTCCTGTGCTACTACTCTCATCATCATATATATTTATTAATTTCCTTTTATGGTTTGATTTATTTGAAGTTGATTTATGTATTTCATCTGCTCATTTAATCTAGTCATCCATGGTCCTTGCTTTGTTTTTTCTTATTTTCTTTCTTTTTTAATCAGGCAATTACTACGGCACCCCTCGTCCAGTTCACATAGGGCCTGAGAGCCCCCCCATCACCTACCAGGAGCACCGCAACCTGCTGAGAAAGTTCCGGACTCGCAGCAAGAGCTTGAGCCACCTGGAGAAGGCGACCGAGGAGGGAGAGAACAGTGAGGAGGACTCGGGACTGTCCGGTGAGCAGAGAGGCTCTGTGTTTGTGTGTGTGTGTGTGTGTGTGTGTGTGTGTGTGAGTGAGAGAGAGAAAGAGTGAGAGAGAGAGGGAGAGAGAGGGGGAGAGAGAGAGACTGAGAGAAAGAGTAAAGATTTACTCTTCAGAACCTTGATGAAGACAGCTGTTAGGATGAAGCAGGCACCGCTGCTGCTGCTGCTGCGTGTGTGTGTGTGTGTGTGTGTGTATGTGTATGTGTGTGTGTGTATTTGTGTTTGTATTTGTGTGTGCACGTTTGTTTATCCATGCTTTATTTACAGCAATATCCAAGATGTTCGGAAGCTTTAGTGTTCAATTTTACAGCAATAGCATCATTTAGGTGGCAAAAAAATAAGATCACTAAACTCACATTTTTGTCATTGATAAAAAAAATGCCTTGAGCTTGAGAAATAATCTTCAAACACTCCACAAAGAAGGCCATTTTTAGAGACAACCTCTCATCTGAAATAGATCAGGAAGCGACTCTGCTCGGATGATCTGTTTGTTGAGCAGATAGAGGCGAGGCGAGCCGTGATGCAGACTTGTGTCGCCTGGGCCTGGGTCTGTGCAAATATAAATCCGACTGCAACTCTCCCCACTTCCCTCTCCCCGGGGGTCTCTGTGCCAAAGCCTTGATAACCGTTCTCTGATTAATGAGGGAGATTGGGACGGTAATTGCCTGTAGTTATCTCACCTCCCTCTGTGGCTGCTGTGCCCTGCTGCAGAGAGCTGTCCGTGGTGCTGAAGTGCTCTTCCTCTCTGCTGTCCGTGGTGCTGAAACCGGGCTGGGCTCTACGATGTAGTAACAGCAGCTGTGCAGGCAGAGAGAGAGAGAGAGAGAGAGAGAGAGAGAGAGAGAGAGAGAGAGAGAGGAGAGAGATAGAGATAGAGATAGTGATAGAGATAGAGAGAGGAAGAGATAGAGAGAGATAGAGAGAGATAGAGAGAGAGAGAGAGAGGGAGAGAGAGAGGGAGAGAGATAGAGATAGAGATAGTGATAGAGATAGAGAGAGGAAGAGATAGAGAGAGATAGAGAGAGAGATAAGAGAGAGAGAGAGCTGCATCGGCTCCGACTGCATTGCGCTTGCGGACTACGTGAGTGACACTAGCTCCGGGGAGGCTCTCGGGCAGGGGAGGAAGGAAGGGGATGTGTCCTGTCCTGTCCAGCGTGTCCGACCACAGTCTGGCGATCGCACCGTCCTGCTGCACCCTCCCTCCCTGTCCCCCCGTCCCCCCGTCGCCCTACGCCTCGCCATCGCCCCGGCGTCCTGGGTCATTGATCAAAACGGCAGAGCCCCGGCCCCAACGATCAGCAGTCACACTTAGCATCCTGATTTGTCGGTATAGATTAGCTGCTCTTTTGCCACCGCCTCTTGCAGCCCTGAGCGCAGAATAAGTGCTGAACTTGCGTGGTATTTGCATATTGACACCGTACTGATTTCCGCTGGAGGTCTCTGAAGGTCACTGTACTTTTTTTTTCAGTGTTGTGCTCCTGATCATAAAACCAGCCGTGAAAACTTCACTCAGACCTATTAATAGAGTACACGGAGGTTTCGTCTTTCTTTTATTTCTTTTTAAAAAGGATAAGATCTCTCATGATGGTTAGTGTTCAATTCTGATTTTTCTCAGAAGTGGGTATTTCCGTCTGAGCTCTCATGAGAAACTGAACTAATTAAATCATGAATAATTAAACAACTAAAAATGAACAGATTGAGGTTTTTAGGGTCAGAGTTCAAGCGCAGTCATTTGCCATACAATTTTTGTAAAGGTGTGGCTGGTCATTCTGATTTTAATCTAAATTAAATTACGTTAAGCTACTAAATTAATTTGAATTAAGAGTCTATCATTTTTAAATTCCATTTAAGACATAATTCATTAGATAATTAATTGGTACCATAGCTGGTTAACATTGCCCTATTTTCCCCCTCCTCCTTATATATTTGCAATTAACTACTGTACATCCTAGTGCTAACATAGCCCTGAGACAACTGATGCAGAACCAGTGTAGGATATACTGTACACTATCAGACCTACGGCTGAATGCCCAGACATTACTTTGCATGCATTAGTTCCACAGTCTTGCTTGTGACGGTCACTTGTGTTGGTCTGGCAGTTGTAGTGGTTTCATATGGATGTTATTAGCATGGACCCCTGCTATTGATCTTGCAAGTCGATTTCTTTTTAGTGCTTACTTGACCCCTGTGTTACTATTTGTTGTTGTTGCTCTCTTTTCTGCATTTGTATCTCTCTGTGTGTGTGTGTGTGTGTGTGTGTGTGTGTGTGTGTGTGCATGTATGTGTTTTTATAGTATGAGTAGAGAATGTGTATATTTTGGATGTGTGTGCAAATGTATGTTTGTGTTGTCTGTGCAAGTGTAATTGTTTCTGTGCGTGTGTGTGTGTGTGTGTGTGTGTGTGTGTGTGTGTGTGTGTGTGTGTGTGTGTGTGTGTGTGTGCGTGTGTGTGTCTGTTCCGCTCCTCAGGAGGTTCAGCTGGAGCCTCCAGCCTCCCCGCCCCCACGCTATCACCCAGCCAATCGCGCGACTCCAGCGGAGGCGACGGCAGCGCCCTGGAGAACGGCTTCGGCAGACGCAGGAGCTCCAGGAGACACACGGCCCGCCAGAACTGGGAGATGGTCTACAGCGACTCAGGGGACCCATACTATGTAGAGTGAGTGGACAGTCGTCACTGTATCCAACCAATGCCAAACATTCCGGAACTTCACTGTTAAAAGGATACATTCCGTGTTAAATATTCCTGAGCTTTGCTACCCAACCTCTGAACTCCCTCTGTAAAAAGGATTCATACTATGTAGGATCCATACTATATTGTGTGAGTGGAGAGTTACTGCATTTACAGTAAGCATTACTACTACTACTACTACTACTACTACGACTACTACTACTACTACTACTACTACTACGACTACGACTACTATTGTACTACTCCTACTATATTACTACCACATGACTGCTACTAAACATTTTGGAACTGTACAGTCCACCCTCTCACAATTCTCTTTGAAAAGTTCTCTCTATCGATCTATACTAGTTGGACTGAGTGGAGAGTAGAGACCCACACAAACACTACTAAATACATGACTATCCAAAATGACTTGGAGGTATGTGTTTGGAAATGGACTGTCCCAGCTCTACTATTTGAAGTGACTTACGCACCATTCTACAAATCTGTCCATTCTACCCAAAATATTAAAGCTTTTATCAAAAGCAAAGAGCAGTGTTATAGATAGATTACTTTTGGGGTGGTGGTAGCGTAGTGGTGAAGGAGCTAGTATAGCATGCAGTTTCTTAAAAAGTTGTGGGTTCAATTACCAGCTTCCACCAGTGTGCCCTCGAGCAAGGCACTCACAATGGCCTTTGTAATATAATAAATAATATGTAAGTGGTTTTGGATAAAAGCGTCTGCTAGATAAATACATGTGATGGTGTGATATGTCTGAGGGGATGGGAAGTTGGGGAGACGAAAGAGATTAAGTTTGTGTTTTCTCTCCATCAGTCACTCCAAGACATCCAACTGGAATGACCCTCGACCTGGCAGCAGGGAAAACTCCTTCATCAAAACAGGCTGTAAGTATTCTTGTAGGAGCTGTTATTTCAGAAGCCTGGTCCAGGCGTTTGTTCTTTTTTTGTGCGTGTGCGTGTGCGTGTGCGTGTGCGTGTGCGTGTGCATGTGCGTGTGCGTGTGTGTGTATGTGACTGTGGGTATGTGACTGTGTGTGTGTGCATGCGTGCGTGTATGTGTGTGATATTTTGCAGCCTTAAGCATGTTCAGACACAGTGACTGGCCTCTGATTTGCAGGTCTACCGAAAAAAAAGGGGCCAGACAGCTTTTTTGCTGACATGCTGCGTGGCACAGGTGGTATTTTCTGTTTTCTCCATCCATAATGGGGTCATGCCGCAGGAAACCAATTTTTCTTGGCGGCTTCGAGATAAGATATATCAGTGTGACCAGGGGACGTATCAGCCTTTTCAAATGTTAATGGTCAAGGAGTACAGCCGAATTTGGAGATCGTATCGTTTCTACATCACAATGCCTTCATTTATATGCTCCCTCCCCTGATAGCAATCTAGCAACTCACCTGGAAAAGGCCTGAAGATGTTGGCCAGAAAGAGTGAAGTCAATTTTGCATGTCAAATTTAATATGAAAGTAAAAGCTACTGTATATATTTTCAGAGCGTGCTAGAGAAAAATAGGCAATAAAAAGCCTCGCAGACTTTACAAAAGGCATCTCAGTGAAAGAGTGTATGTTATCTCTGGACATATCTGAATCCCCTATGTTTATAAAGAGATTATTAGAATATATATACAGTATGTAGATGGGTTTGTATGTATGTGGGTATGAGTGTGTTCACACTTGTGTGTCTTCTGTGAGATATTGCTGTAGAACTCTCTTGTCTTATATGAGCCAGCATGTACTTTGATTATGTGTGTGTGTGTGTGTGTGTGTGTGTGTGTGTGTGTGTGTTTGTGTGTGTGCGGACGGCGCATCCATGTGCGTGTTTGTCCACAGATTTAGCGTAATCCGTACCACAGCTTGAAGCGATCTTGTTAGGTGCCACAAACACACTCGACTTGGGTGGAACAGTTGCTCTCGGCACCCCTGCCGTCGGGTCCCCTTCCCCTCAGCCAAGTCCCGCACATCTGTGAGGAAGATCCGCAAACACACGCCAACAACGAGATTAGCCTTCTCGCACCACACGATTACCGTTGCGGCGTTGGACGCGCTGTGCTAGATTGTTGTATCGGAGTCTCCATCTGTGGGAGATCATGCTGGTTTGCCTGCGGGTGTGATGATGGCTTTGCTCCACCAGGGGGCGCTGTGGTGTGAAGTGTCAGTGCGTTGATTTGATGTGGGTTTTTACAGCTGTGCGAGGGGCATAATGGCTCCAAATGACGTGGCTTGCTTGTAAATGTTCTTTGCTAAGTGCCATCTGGCGAGTGTGATTGTGCAGTGTGTGTGTGTGTGTGCGTGTGTGTGCGTGTGTGTGTGTGTGTGTTTGTTTGTGTGTGTGTTTATTTGTTTGTGTGTGTGTGTGTGTGTGTGTAAGAGACAGACTCTCTGTGCTTTGAAAGGCAGAAGTTTTTTCGGCTGTTTAGTTTAGGCGGTGACACAGGGCACGTCCCCTCGTCCATATGCCCTCTCCCGCGCTCGCTCCCCGTCTCTATGTGCGTCTGATAAAACCATCTATGCCGGATCATTCATGGAGAAGGCTCCGGTCCCCCACAACGGTAAGAGCCCACCCCCTGCGCTACCACCCGTACCCTCTCCTCAGTCCCACCCCCCCCCCCCCCAAACCCACCATGACCCCCCCCTCACCCCCCCCACCCCCCGCCTCTGCGCTTGGGATGTGATTGTCTTTGATCGCCGGCGCTCTTGTCGTGGTGCGTCGTCTCTGTTCTTCCTGTCTCCTCCTGTCACCCTGTGTTTCTGACTCGGCCCTCCAAGAGCTCATTAAGGCAGCTGCGCCTCTGTGTGTGTGTGTGTGTGTGTGTGTGTGTGTGTGTGTGTGTGTGTGTGTGTGTGTGTGTGTGTGTGTGTGTGTGTGTGTGTGTGTGTGTGTGTGTGTGTGTGTGTGTGTGTGTGTGTGTGTGTGTGTGTGTGCGTGTGTGCGTGGGTGTGTGTGTGTGTGTGTGCGTGTGTGCACGACTCGTGTCTGGTGTCACTCATGCTGTCTCTTCCTCTGTCTTTCTCTATTTCCTTCATGTCTCACTTCATCCTTCATCTTCTATCTGTCTTTTCCTCTTTCTCTCCCTTCCTTCCTGCTTCTCTGTCTCTCCTTCACTATCCCTCCATTTTATCTTCCTGTCTCTCTCTCTTCCCTCTCCTCCCCCTCTCATTCTTCTCTTACTTCCCTCCCCCTTCACTCTTTCTCTTCCCTCTCTCCTGCGCCTCCTCTCCTCCATCTCTCCTCCTCTTCTCCTCCATCTATCTCTCCTCTCTCTCCCTCCCTCTCTCTCTCTCTCTCTCTGTCCCTCCTGCAGTACCCGTGTTCACGGAGCAGCCCGGGGAGCTGAGGGGCTACTCGGTGCACACGCGGCTCTCTAAGGGCCCTCGCGGCTTCGGCTTCAACATCGTGGGAGGAAGTCGGCCGCGGGAGTTCCTGCAGGTGTACAGCGTCACGCCCGGAGGCCCGCCCGCTCTCAACACAGGTACATGGAGCTGGGACACACGCACACACACACACACACACACCAGGGATGGAAATTAGCACCAGCCACCAGCCAAATGCTGGTAAAATGTGAGAGTGGCTGGTAGATTTCAGACACAAAGTCATATTTTAACATTGAGTGGCTGGTTAATTTCACCAGAAATCTGCTATTGGCTGATAGATTGTCACATTTTCAAATTTTAATTTCCACCCCTGACGCACACACACACACACACACACATACATACACACACACGCACACATACATTTAATTTCATTTCATTTAATTTCATTTAGGACAGTGCACATTAATTAACATTTTTATAAAATGTTAGCCGGCCGGCTATTTTTCAACTCTACAGTACATAAATACACATACACACACACACACACACACACACACACACATACACACACACACACACACACACACACACACACACATACTGTACATAGATACACATGCACACACACACACACACACACACACACACACACACATACATAAATACACATGTACACAGCACGCACACACACACACACACACACACACATACATGCATACCGTACAGTACATACACACGCATGCATGCATGCACACATACGTACTGTACATGTACATGTACATACATACACAAACACATACTGCACATACGTACTGTACATACATGCACATACATGCACAAACACATACATACGTACATGCAGTACATGCACATACATGCATAAACACATGCACACACCCCAGGGAGGGAGAGCATATGGATAGGGACTGTTACACACACCTTTGGTAGTTTAATAATGGGTAGTGTGTGTGTGTGACATCTGGAGGAATTTAATATGCCTTTGTACACACACACACACACACACACACACACACACACACACACACATCTGCTTGATTAACATGCGTGGGGGATCACCTAGTGGGGCAGAGGTTTATGGTCAAGTATCTGAAGATCATGTGAAGGCTGTTGTGTGGAGCCGTGTGGAGAATGGGGAACTGTGTTGTGTGTTCAGCACCATGTGCCTCTCCTGCGCTGCTGTCAGAAGGACTCATAGTACCTCCGCCACGGAGGTTATGTTTTCATCAGGGTTTGTTTGTCTGTTTGTCTGTTTGTTTGCAAGATAGCTCACAAAATTAAGGATGGATTTCTGTCTGGATCCAGGAAGCAATTATGTTTTCGCTTGGCGGAGGTCTGCGCTCTCGGAGTGCTTTTCTAGTTCTAGATGCTTCAGACTTAGACCCAAAGTGACCTGTCAGCCATTTGTCTAACATGCTTCTGTACTTCCACATTTAAATTGTTGAATGGTCAGGAGGACTAACAGCAGGCTTTCAGCAAAAGATACGCACATGGCACATGTGTTACATATAATATTTGTTAGCTTTTTTGTTTGCGTTGTTGAATGTAGCAGAAATGTTATGTAGCAAAAATGATGGCACATGAGTAGCATGTGTAGAGATGGTGTTGGCGCGATATCTCTGTTATCTGACTGGTGCAGATGTTGAGATTCAGCAGGTTATGGCAGCTCTGGTTTGGGGTTATGCCTTCTAAAGCCTCACTGTTATACAACAGTGGAGTTATCAATATTCCCCAGTGACTGGGCCATGTGTCGGGGTTGTATCCGGATTTGGTGCGCTGTGTTTTTTTTCTCGAGTACAGTGTCAGGAGGGTTATCTGTGCTTTGACCCTGTCGTCATGACTACATGCTGATACGTATCTGTATGCAGTGTGTATGGAGGGTTTTTACTGTGCATTTGCCCTGAGCCTGCCCTGTGGATATTAATCCAGAAGCTTGCCCCGGGTGGACCGCAGCCTTCAACATCCTTTCCTTTCCATTCTCTCTCTTTCTCTCTCTCTCTCTCTCTCTCTCTCTCTCCCTCCCTCTCTCTCTCTCTCTCATTCTCTCACTCACTCACTCTCTCACACTCACACACACACACATACACCCACACATGCATGCACATATGCACTCTCCCTCAGTGCTCCTTCCCTCTCCCTTCAACTGTTTCTTTCCTTACTTCTCTCTCTTTCTCTCCCTCCCTCCTTTCTCTTTCTTCTCTTTCCCTCGCTCCTCTCCTTTCTCTCTCTCCCGCTCTCTCTCTCACACTCGCTCTCTCCCTCTCTCTCTCTCTCTCTTTCTGTCTCTCTCTCCCACGCCGGATTAGTGTTGTGATTGTGATCTCTCATGGAGAGAATATCTCAATCTCCCTTTAATCCTAATGGCCTGCAGACTGTAATCCAGCTATTACAGTGCACACACACACACACACACACACACACACACACACACACGCACACACACACTCACACACACCAAAAGATACACACATACGGAGCCCCAGAATAGACAGACATTTCATTTGTGTGTTGTGTGTGATAATAGATTGGTTTAGTGGATTAGTGTTGGCCGGAGGGATTAGGTATTACACTTAAACACACATACAGTGACTCAGTGATAGCCAAACACACAAATGAAATTGTAAGGTCAGGACTGTGTTTGTCCTTTCATCTCCACGGGCTGAACTTGATCACCCAGAGAGACACAGAGAGAGAGAGAGGAAGAGAGAGTGAGACAGTGAGAGAGGGAGAAAGAGAGAGTGAGACAGAGAGAGAGGGAGATAGAGAGAGTGAGACAGGGAGAGAGGGAGAAAGATAGAAACGGCAGAAATGAAAGGGTTGAAATGAGAGACAGACAGAGAGAAAGAGAGAGAGAGAGAGACAGAGAGAGATAGATAGACAGAGAGAGAGTAGTAGCCTTCATGTGTCCTCTGTAGAAGGCAGATAGTCATCAGGGATGCTGAGCAGAGTTGTGTCTTGTGTAACAGTGCCACTGCAGTGGGTACACCTCAGCGCCCCCCCCCCCCCCCCCCCCCCCCACACACACACCTCACCCCACACCCCACCACCATGCCTCACCCCCCATGTCTGTGTCTGGCATGGAGAGACAGGCTAGCGGTTGATGCTAACACCTTTGGGTATTCCTTCTGGCTAGCTAAGAAAAATCTTCTTACACTAATAACTTACACATATTCAACAGGCAAGTTGATAATTATGTACTAATTAGTTTGAAGGTGCTGTATATTGGGTTGCATTTATCAACAAAATATGAAATATAATTCATAATGTACAACAAGTATTGTTTCTGTCTAAGTGTCTGTCTCTTTTCTGTAGAGTAGATGCTGAAAAACAAGAATCAGTATTAGATTTCTGAAGAATGAGAATTATTTTCTGTGTGTGCCAGACATCCTGGTTGACCTCAATTAGTCTTATGAACATTATTATCTCATTATTATAGAACATTATTATTCCTAAAATAAGAAATTGAAAAAAGGTATGATATTGAATATGTTAACTTGTGTATCTGTGTGTGTGTGTGTGCGTGTGTGTGTGTGTGTGTGCGTGTGTGTGTATATGTGTGTGTGTGTGTGTGTGTGTGTATGTGTGTGTGTGTGTGTGTGTGTGTGTGCGTGTGTGCGTGTGTGTGCGCACGCATGTGTGTGTGTGTGGCTGTCTCCTCAGCGGACATCCTGGTGTACATCAGTGACGTGTGTGTGCTGGGCTCGTCCCACAAGCAGGCGGTGGAGATGCTGAAGACCGTCCCCACTGGCCACAGCGTGGACGTGGTGGTGCGCCGGGGCTACCCCATGCTCTACGACCCCGACGGCTGCCCCAAGCAGCCCCCGCCCGTCCTGCCGGGCCCCCCGCCCCTCTCCTCCTCCGCCCCCCCCACCACCACCCAGCCGCAGCCGCAGCCGCAGCCCCACCTGCACCTCAACGGCCTGCTGCCGCACCACGAGCGCACCTACACGGGCATCCACGCCCGCAGGATGGCGCGGCTGAGCCTGGACGCCAACGGCAACAGCAACGCCTCGCCCATCATGTCGTCGTTGTCGTCGTCGTCGCCGCCGCGCGGGCCGCTGTCCTACGCGTCCTACTCCAACGTGGGCCCGGGGTTCCGCCCGCGCTCCTCCAGGGGGCTCCACCACCACCTGCACTACCAGGACCACCTGGCCAGCCAGAGCGACAGCGAGGTTGTGTCCGCCATCGGATCCCACAGGTAACCAATCGCAGCACTCAGAGGTGTGCACACATGCAAAAGATCCCACAGGTAACCAATCGCAGCACTCAGAGGTGTGCACACATGCAAAAGATCCCACAGGTAACCAATCGCAGCACTCAGAGGTGTGCACACATGCAAAAGATCCCACAGGTAACCAATCGCAGCACTCAGAGGTGTGCACACATGCAAAAGATCCCACAGGTAACCAATCGCAGCACTCAGAGGTGTGCACACATGCAAAAGATCCCACAGGTAACCAATCGCAGCACTCAGAGGTGTGCACACATGCAAAAGATCCCACAGGTAACCAATCGCAGCACTCAGAGGTGTGCACACATGCAAAAGTCTGGAAAAAATGACCAAATGTTCTGTTTGCTTTGAGTTTTCTACGAATGCTTTTGTTTTTTAAGCATACTTTTGGGGGGGGTTTTGCCTTTATTGGAATAGGACAGGGAAGAGACTGACATGAAGTGAGTGGCAGAGAGGGATGGGGTGGGATCTGGCCCCGAGTGTGGTACTAGCGCTGTAGCCCACAGGCCCCTGGCCCCCTCTATTAGCCTTTTTTCACCGACAGAGAACCGGCTCCGTTCCCGTTCGCGAACCAACATTTGAACCGTTCGTCGCGTTTTCACCAAACAAAAGCCGGTTCGGAACGTGGCACCTTGGTTCGGAAGTTGAACCAAAAAATAGTTGTTTTTTCCTGCGAACCGGAGTGGGCGTGTCATTGCGTCTTTCAGAGGGAAGAAGGCTAAAAGCATGAGTTTTCCGTCCTTATCAACTGTTGCCATGAGTAAACAAAACGATTCAACTAGCATTACACTGCAGACGTTGACTAGCATTTTAAACAGCTAGTTTCTGCCGTTTTTATGGGACAACTGGTCATATCATTCTCCCGTTTATGCATCTCATTAACTTTTGATTTTGCATGCACCACCCATATTGATGACACATCCTTGGTTCTGTTCAGAACTGGTGTAAATGCGGGCTGGTTCACTAGATAGCACCACGGTTCAAAGAATTCTGAACGGCACCAGTTCAACACCAGGTTCGTTCTCTGTGAAAAAACGCTTTATGAGTGTTTAACACTCTCACAAACTAATAGGTGACATTTCAGTTGAGATTCCACATTTCAAATGTATTGATTTTCAGATGATTCTCTTTGTCAAAATATCTGTCTGTTTTAGGCGATATTTTGGCTCGATATGGGGAATTTACTTTAAATGATTTAGTCAACCATGAAAAAGCAACATAACATTTGAGAGTAGAGCATAAGACACTCAATCAAATGAACAGCTAGCAGTGAAGGTAGTGATTATAGAATGATTGTAATACATTATCTGTGGATGCAGTCCACCAGCAAATGTTCCTATTGGATGCCAAGATTCCGCATTATATTAAGAACAGTAAGTCCAACTGTGGCCACCTTTGTTGTTCAAAAATGTCCATCACTTTTGGAGCTAATGAGGCAAAGCTGAAGCGTGTTTGGAAAGTTCCAGCCATTTTCACAACAACGTCCTGATTGTGATGCATGGCTTCGATACACACGCTCAGCTCCTCAGCTTTTGGGACGCTACAGAGGGCTATTGATTCCTCTCTCTCTCTCTCTCTCTCTCTCTCTCTCTCTCTCTCTCTTGACTGCTCTATATTATGGTCACGCAGTACCTGAGAGCACTGCTTTTACAGAGATAACACAAACATTGCACTCCAAGTCTCAGGAGATACAGACAGAACCACACACAAACAAGAGATGTGTTTATGGTAGACGGGTAAAGAAGTGAATGCAGTACTTTACCATTTTAGCTGAAATGACAAATACTGTCTCTTTCTTGTCTGTTTCTTTCTCTCTCTTACTTTTTCATTTTTTCATGCTTTCTCTCCACCACTCTCTTTTTCTCACTGTCATTCTCCTCTCTCTCTGTTGATCTCTTCCTCTCTCACTCTCACCCTCCTCTCTCGCTCTCTCCCTCTCTCTCTCTTTCCCTCCCTTCCTCTTTATCTATATCTCTTTCTCTCTCTCCCTCTATCTATCTATCTATCTATCTATCTATCTATCTCTCTTTCTCTCTCTATCTCTCTCTTTCTCCCTCTCTCTCTCTCTCTCTGTCTCTTTTTCTCTATCCCTTACTCCCAGGGCCTCGCTCATCCGTAACCATAACAACAACTCCCTGTGCGCTCCCAGCCCTCTGCGCCTTCACTCGGCCAAGTCGTCCGAGAGTGACCTGTCCGCGTACGCGCCGGTCCTCCCCATCTCCCACCTGCCCCTCCCGCAGCCCGAGGTGGGCCTCCCCGTCCCCCCCCCACCCACGGGCACCTCCTCGCTCACCTCCTCCCCGGTGCGGAGGCCCAGCGGCGGCCAGAGCGGCAGCTTCCACCGGCCCAGGCCGCACCACGCTCTCCTCACGCCCCCCACCCCCGCCCGGGGCCTCGCCTCTGAGCCCCTGGGCTCCGTCGGAGGCGGGTCGCCCCACTTTGGGTTCAACGGTACGGGGATGGGCGTGGGGGCCAGCGGCAGCAGCGCCGGGGGGAGCCCCAACAGCAGCATCCCCTCCCCGGGGGCTATGAGCAGCGGGGGCAGTGGAGGTGGAGGTGGGGGTGGAGGTGGAGGTGGGGGCCGGTTGGGGCTGGAGCTGGAGCTGGTTGGAGGGGAGCTGGTGCCGGTGGCTCTGGGGCAGCAGACTGAGGTGGGGGGAGGACTGGGGTTCAGCGTGACGGCGGGGGGGCAGGGGGGGCGTCTGGCCGTGGTCAAGAGGGTGATGGACCGCCGGCAGTGTGCCGGGCTGCAGCCGGGAGACGCCATCGTCAAGATCAACGGCGCCGACGTGCAGAGCCTCAGCTTCGCTCAGGTGTGTGTGTGTGTGTGTTTGTGTGTGTGTGTGTGTGTGTGTGTGTGTGTGTGTGTGTGTGTGTGTGTGTGTGTGTGTGTGTGTGTGTGTGTGTGTGTGTGCATATTTGGGAGTGTATGAGATAAGGTGAGAAAGCATGAGAGAGAGAGAGAGTGAATGTATGTGTGTGTGTGTGTGTGTGTGTGTTTGTGTCTGATTTCTGGACTCAAGAACAGGTTCGACCAGTGTGCCAAGACATCCAGTGTAGCATAATCTCAGTAAAAATGTGTGTGTGTGTGTGTGTGTGTGTTTGTGTGTGAGATAATTTGTAAAAGCTAATTGTTATTGGAGGTGTAATTAAAGTGATGAAAGTTTCGACTGATGGCCGCCCTCCAGGAGACAAAAGAGGGGAGGGGGGGGGTGGTAGGGGATTCCAGTAATACCTCTTCCTTATGATGGGAAAGCTTGAAGGATTAAAATGATCTATTTTCTAGGTTCAAAGAGTCCTATGACAGCACAATATTTCACCAAAATACACCAGTTAGTATGCCAGCAAGCCCTATGTTGGCTGTGCTGTTGTTGGCAATAGCATGGTTTTATGGGCTAGCTCGCTAGTTTTTGACCAAAATGCTAACCACTTTTCTATAACTTTCTATAGGTCCTCAGGGTTCAGCCAAAATGCTAACCACTGTTGTGCACAATCTTTTCTCTAGGTCCAGAGGGTCCTGCAAGAGCACACTAAGAGGGGAGAAGTCATTCTGCTGGTGTACAGAGGAGGTGAGTTTGTCGGTCTTGGCACCTCAAGTCAAGAGAAATACACACTGGATAGAGATCAATGTCTTTTCCTGAGCTGTGCCCAGTGAAACTGTACTTTTTTGTGTTTTTGAGGGGTGACTGTTTTAGAAAGTGAATGGACATTTGTTAGTCTGTGGACTGCTGCTTTGTCTTCCGTAGATGTAACGTTGTGAAATATGTAAATGTTTCTCCTTTCCTCACACTCTTCCTCCTCCTCCTCCTCTTCCTCAGGGTCCATATACTCCTCTGTTTCTCCAGCCTCCATACGTCGGCACCGGCCCCCTCCCTCCCCGCACCTCTCCCGCGACCCCCAGGCCCCGCAGATGGACTCCGTGGTGCCCCGCACCTCCCTGACCCCTCCCCCTCCCACGCTGGTGCGCTCCTCATTGGTGCAGAGCACCAGCTTCCTGGACTCAGTGCCTGTCACTCTCACCATGGAGCCTCGCGATTGGATGAGCGCGGACGAGGCGGGCAGCCCGCGGCCCGGCTCGCGGCGGAGGGAGGAGCGGGAGAAGCTGCGGGCGGCTGCGGTCACTCCGCCCGTTGCCCCGGCAACCCCGCGCGGCTACGAGGTGGAGCTGAAGAGACGGCCGGGCGAAGGGTTCGGATTCGTCATCGCATCGCAGGACGTGGAGAACGGACGAGGTGAGGCGGTGATGGA
>NC_085000.1:31405337-31407837 GCF_963854185.1 Sardina pilchardus | reverse complement strand
ATGGGGCGTTAATGCCTACGATGTGATAAAGGCTTAATGTGATGTCTCCTCAGCCTCTGTAGTGGAAAAATCCTATTTGTTTAATGCTGCACAAGCATACAGTACTTTATGCACAACCCTATACTGCACTAAAAGCATGTTGCATAAATGTACTTTATTCACAGACTCATCTCTACTCTACACTAAAAGCATGCTGCAGAAGTGTACTTTGTACACAAACTCACATCTACACTACACTACACTAAACTATAGATTACATTACAGTATACTGTACTGTATGTGGACCTTCCTACACACAAAACTAGATTCGACCACTCGACTTCATACCCCACACTCTAAAAAGGGGATAGAATATACGGTAGAACCATGCAGGCTTTGAAGAACCCTTAGGGGTTCCTTTGATGAACTCTTCAAAATGGTTTAAAGAACCATGTAGTGGTCCCATTATATGAAACATGCAATAGAACCAATTTTAGTTCTATATAGCACCTTCTAAGAATGTAAACCCTACACTCAACTGCACTACACTCTACACACTATAGCTTATAGTACTCTGCACTGTCCATGCTTTTTAAATGCTTTATCACAATGAAATGGTCAAAGCCAGATATGGCTCCCCTGGTAGTGGAGAAGTATAGCACGTGTGCTCATGATGATAGGGTTGTGGTGTGCCTTCATCCATGTAGCAATAGCTTGGTGTAAGGTGTTGATCATGTGCAGATTTGGCCCAAACGTGTCTATTTCTGCACTATTGCAGTAACTTAGTGCTTAATGCTTAATGCATAGGCGTGAGTCTGGAGCCTTCGTTCAATGCCATCATTAACGTTTTATGGAGTAATAAAAACCAAATGGGACTGTGTGTGTTGAATGTCCACTGAATGCATGCTGAACAAACGTAAACGGTTTGATGGCAATCTGCCCCCACTGGCTCTGCCCTCCCGGTTCAGCCACTATTGAGTATGTGTGTGTCCTGTCTCTACACAAGGAAGTTATTTTCAACACAAAGGATGTGTTGAAAATAGCACAACTTGTGTTGTTCTTAACACATCTCTGTCCAGATAGAGACAACACAGTGTTGTCTCCAACACATTTGTATTAAGAGTGTAGTTTATGTCCAGCTGCTATCAAGGGTCTGTGTGTCCTGTCTACAGTGCGTGTCCAGGGTCTGTGTGTCCTGTCTACAGTGCATGTCCAGGGTCTGTGTGTCCTGTCTACAGTGCATGTCCAGGGTCTGTGTGTCCTGTCTATAGTGCATGTCCAGGGTCTGTGTGTCCTGTCTATAGTGCCTGTCCAGGGTCTGTGTGTCCTGTCTATCGAGCGTGTCCAGGGTCTGTGTGTCCTGTCTATCGAGCGTGTCCAGGGTCTGTGTGTCCTGGCTATAGTGCGTATGTGTCCTTGTGCGTCCTGTCTATAGTGCCTGTCCAGGGTCTGTGTGTCCTGTCTATCGAGCGTGTCCAGGGTCTGTGTGTCCTGTCTACAGTGCGTGTCCAGGGTCTGTGTGTCCTGTCTATAGTGCGTGTGTGTGTCCTTGTGTGTCCTGTCTATGGTGCATGTCCAGGGTCTGTGTGTTCTGTCTATAGTATGTGTCCAGGATCTGTGTGTCCTGTCTATCGAGCGTGTCCAGGGTCTGTGTGTCCTGTCTATATTGCGTGTGTGTGTCCTTGTGCGTCCTGTCTATAGTGCCTGTCCAGGGTCTGTGTGTCCTGTCTATCGAGCGTGTCCAGGGTCTGTGTGTCCTGGCTATAGTGCGTGTCTAGGGTCTGTGTGTCCTGTCTATAGTGCGCGTGTGTGTCCAGGATCTGTGTGTCCTGTCTAAGTGCATGTCCAGTGTCTGTGTGTCCTGGCTATAGTGCGTGTCCAGGGTCTGTGTGTCCTGTCTATAGTGCGCGTGTGTGTCCTTGTGTGTCCTGTCTAAGTGCATGTCCAGGATCTGTGCATCCTGTCTACAGTGCAAGTCCAGCCGCTGTCGAGGGTCTGTGTGTCCTATGTCCAGCCACTGTCGAGGGTCTGTGTGTCCTGTGTCCAGCGCGTGTCCAGGCTCCAGTATCAGAGGCTTAGCCTTTGAGATGCACTCGGTGTTCTGTTTGTGCTAAAGTGGAGTTTAATGCGGCCGGGCCACAGGCGTGCGTCTGCTTCCACTGCGTGCTAAGCCGCCCTGCTACTGGTCAGGGTGCTGTTGATGCTGCTGAAGCTGCTGAAGCTGCTGATGCTCTTATATAAAGACTGTGCCTTCAGAATCAGCTGCTACCAGGATAAAGACACACACACGCCTTCTGGAGGAGAGGACAGGAGAGGAGAGACACAGACACACATGGCACAGGAAGAGAGATAGATAGAGAGAGACAGAGAGAGAGTGTGAGAGAGAGAGAGAGAGAGAGAGAGAGAGAGAGAGAGAGAGAGGGAGAGAGGGAGAGAGGCAGAGAGAGATTTGCCAAAGGAGATTATTGAACATCAGTGGGGCTGTTTTTGTATTTTGTTTGTGGTGCTGTGACAATGCAGG
>NC_085000.1:31385337-31400337 GCF_963854185.1 Sardina pilchardus | reverse complement strand
GTCCATGTCAACGGGGCTACTGTGTGATATCGCTAAGAGCAGCTTTAAGTTTATTCATTCTCAAAGGGGGAAACGTTCTGTCTCTTTCTGTGTCCTTGTCTGTCTCTCTCTTGCATGTCACCACTCTTTATTCCAGGTTGGAATGTAGACTGATATTAAAAGGCAAGCGTTCTGTTTACAGGGGCCTCATAGCTTATATGTTATGGTTCAGAAGAGCTACTGTTGCTTATGGCTACATTAGTGTTTGTCTCCTTCCGTAATATGAGAGCAAGACTGTCATTCTGCCCTTAGCTACAGACAACTGTGTTGTTATTATGCAATTTAATTAAAATGCCACTTCTCTCTTCTCCCTTCCCTCTCTGTCTCTCTTCTTCCTCTCTCTGTTACTCTTTCCCTCTCTGTCTCTCTCTCTCTTGTTCTCCCTCTCTGTCTCTCTTTCTCATCTCTTTCTCTCTCATCTCTTTTCTCTCTTGCTCCCTCTCTACCCTGCCTGTCGCTCTCACTCTCTCTCTCTCTCGCTCTCTCCCTCCAACTCTTTCTCTAGCCACCTCTCTCCTCCCTCATCGTTTCGTGACGGTGCGGAGGGGAAGCCCGGCGGCCCGGAGTGGTCAGATTCGTCCCGGAGACCGGCTGGAGGCGGTGGAGGGCCGGCCAGTGGTCACGCTGCCTCACCGAGAACTCGCCCAGATCCTGCGCCGCGCCGGGAACACGCTACGCCTCACCATCGTACCGCGTTCCAGCGCACGTGAGTGGAGGATACGCGCTTATCCAATACACACACGCACTCACTGGCACACACACAAAGATACACACACACACACACACACACACACACACACACACACACACACGCACACACGCACATACACGCATGCACGCAAACTGACCTCATCCAGATGCACAGATGTATGCTGTGCCAAAAACGGAATTGTACCACGCTTCAATGCACATTGATGGCCTGCGTACACACAACCACACACACACACACACACACACACACACACACATTCACACGCATGCACACACACAAATGCACATGCATGTGTGCACATACACTTACACATGTACATTTAAGACACACATGCACACAAAGCTCAAACGCAAACTGTTCAAACAACATATAGCAAATTTTCATGACATGTACTGTACGTGTGTCTAACCTGCAGTTCATTTGAAGTGAACACACGCACATACACCATATATCATGCATATTGAAGCGTTCTATGGGGATTTCTGTACTGTGTGCCCCTTTGCCTTTCGCCAGCTGCTTCAGGAGCATCCAAATACCTTTTCTGTCTCTCTCTCTCTCTCTCTCTCTCTCTCACACACACACACACACACACACACGCACGCACACACACACACACACACACACACACACACACACACATACAGTATACACACTACCCCTCTCCCTATCCTCTGACAGATGTTCCTCCACTACACACGCACACACACACACACACACACTTACTTTCTCTCCTAAACCTCTCACCCCTCACCCAAACACACACACACACACACACACACACACACACACACACACACACACACACACACACACACACACATCCACATAAAACTTCCCCCCACACACATACACACACACAAAGACTCACACACAGAGGAGTCCCCCAGACACTGTCATTATGTTCCCATCCTAGCAGCCGAGAGTAGAGTGCCTATCCATTTAGTCCTGTGGGAGCTCTAAGCAGCCTGCACCTTTGCACTCTCCCAGCTGGTTCAGGAACACCTTAACACCTTCACTTTACATAAATACACACACACACACACACACACACACACACCTCCTTTGTATTACACTTCAGACATATTACTCTCCACCCCCCAAAACGCACACACACACACACACACAAACACACACACACACACACACACACACACACACATATCTCCATCCCTCAACTTTTTAGGTCAAGGTGTTGGTGTTGAAAGTATACTGTATCATTTGTCCCTTTGTGGCACGCTGACCCTGTTCCTGTGTGCCTTTGGTCTTAGATGCCTCAGACAATGCTGAGTTCGACACAAACCACCGAACCAGGAAGGGCCACAGGTCTCGACCCAAGGTGAGAGCAGAGGTCAGTCCTGTTTGCCCCGCACCAGAGATCATACTCCTAACTGTTCTCAGATCATGTGTTCTGTTTGCCCCGTGCTAGAAATCATACTCCTAACTGTTCTCAGATCATGTGTTCTGTTTGCCCCGTGCTAGAAATCATACTTTTATCTGTTCTCAGATCATGTGTTCTGTTTGCCCTGCACCAGAGATCATACTCCTAACTGCTCTCAGATCATGTGTTCTGTTTGCCCTGCACCAGAGATCATACTCTTATCTGTTCTCAGATCATGTGTTCTGTTTGCCCCGTGCTAGAAATCATACTCTTATCTGTTCTCAGATCATGTGTTCTGTTTGCCCCGTGCTAGAAATCATACTCTTATCTGTTCTCAGATCATGTGTTCTGTTTGCCCCGTGCTAGAAATCATACTCTTATCTGTTCTCAGATCATGTGTTCTGTTTGCCCCGTGCTAGAAATCATACTCTTATCTGTTCTCAGATCATGTGTTCTGTTTGCCCCGTGCTAGAAATCATACTCTTATCTGTTCTCAGATCATGTGTTCTGTTTCCCCCGTGCTAGAAATCATACTCTTATCTGTTCTCAGATCATGTGTTCTGTTTGCCCTGCACCAGAGATCATACTCCTAACTGTTCTCAGATCATGTGTTCTGTTTGCCCCGTGCTAGAGATCATACTCTTATCTGTTCTCAGATCATGTGTTCTGTTTGCCCCGTGCTAGAAATCATACTCCTAACTGTTCTCAGATCATGTGTTCTGTTTGCCCCGTGCTAGAAATCATACTCTTATCTGTTCTCAGATCATGTGTTCTGTTTGCCCCGTGCTAGAAATCATACTCTTATCTGTTCTCAGATCATGTGTTCTGTTTCCCCCGTGCTAGAAATCATACTCTTATCTGTTCTCAGATTATGTGTTCTGTTTGCCCCGTGCTAGAGATCATACTCTTATCTGTTCTCAGCCCTGTAATCTGAAATGCCTCAAGTGCAGTCCTTCATACCGTAAATCCTCTTGTTATGGCCGCGATTCTATTTGTAGCATAATAACAGCCAGATGCGAGGCCTTTACAGTAATAATTGCCTGCCAGTAGAGCTATCAGTCCACAAGCACTAGAAGACAGTGTTTTGATTTAACTCAATGAAACAAAAGAGCTCTTCTTGATATTTTATATTGTTGTGTGGTTTAATACTGTTGCCAATGAAAAGTCACCATGGGTCTCTCAAGCTACCTGTCACTTGCCGCCCCCGTCTGAGCTTGCTAGAGGCTGAAGCAATTCTACATTTAAACATAATTGTTGCCACGAGGCATTCCGTCCTTATTCCATCCTATGAATTGAATACAAAAGTAATTCATGCAGAATTACAAAATAATTCAATTTAGACTACTTGGCTATGCAACAAGGTTTCCATTACAGCACAGCGCACGTTTAATGAACGATTGAAAGAATGATTCCTTGTCTCCCAATAAACAGCAGGGTGGAAATCCAGACACTTTTTCAACTACATGAAACTTAACAGTGAACCATCAAATACCCCCCAGATCAGTCCCAACATTTAGCAATATGATCAAACAGTCCAACAGTAATTCCCAAACCAAACCGAAAATATTCTGCTTTTGATAGTCTACCGGTATGCCGCTCCAAACAAAATGCATGTCTCACAATGAAACGCACAAAAGAAACGAGGCCTGCCTTGAATATACAGTAACCCTGTCCCAAATAAAGGCCTGCGCTTTGTGCAGCCTACGTAAATAAAAGACCTTGGCCATAATTTGAAGATTTAAAGTAGTTCTTTTAGTTTGAGGATTTGAGGGCACGCTAATGACAAAGAGCCTTTTCGTAGATCAGTCCGAATCATTTTGTAGATCAAATGAAACCATTTTGTAGACCGGATAAAAACCCTTTTGTAGTTGAAATAGAATCCTAGTCAAAGATTACAGCGAAAAGTTCTAGAGTCTTTGATCTTTGTGTAGCGGAGATGGAATCGTTGAGCAGCCCGAGCCGGAGCCCTGGTGTAGAATGTGCTCTTGTGTTCTGAGAGGAGTGGTGAGATGATGAAAGGGCCGGTGGCGTGCTGGGAGAGGGAGGGGTCACCCACTGGGACTGACCACAGAGGTGATCGCTCCTGCCAAGGGGCCGGCCCATGTGCTCAACTTAATCTGGAGGATGAATGGACCTGTCACACTAAAGGAGATTTCTCCTCTGACTCTGTCTCTCTCTGTGTGTGTGTGTGTGTGTGTGTGTGTGACTGCATCTCTCTCTCTCCCTCTCTCTCTCTCTCTCTGTGTGTGTGTGTGTGTGTGTGTGTGTGTGTGTGTGTGTGTGTGTGTGTGTGTGTGTGTGTGACTGCATCTCTCTCTCTCCCTCTCTCTCTCTCTCTCTCTCTCTCTCTCTCTGTGTGTGTGTGTGTGTGTGTGTGTGTGTGTGTGTGTGTGACCTGCAGCAGGACTCCAGGTACTACAGTGTGGATCTGGAGCGAGGGTCCACTGGATTTGGCTTCAGTCTGAGGGGGGGTAGTGAGTACAACATGGGCCTCTATGTGCTGGGACTCATGGAGGGGGGGCCTGCCCAACGCAGCCACAAGATACAGGTACAAAAGTGTGTGTGTGTGTGTGTGTGTGTGTCTGTGTGTGTGTGTGTGTGTGTGTGTGTGTTTGTGTGTGTGTGTGTGTGTGTGTGTGTGTGTCTGTGTCTGTGTGTCTGTCTGTGTGTGTGTGTGTGTGTGTGTGTGTGTGTGTGTTCGTCCACATCCACAAACACACTTTGAAAGTTTGAAAGTATTGAAAACTTGTTAGTGAAGAAGACTATGCAAACCCTAGAGCTTTTCCTTAACTAACAGAAAGTGTAGTTTAAAGAGTGTGTTTTCCTCCCAAGACTTCATTAAACTTGTCTGGAGTGGCAGCGTATAAATCTCCATCTCTCTACAGACGCACAAGGGACACAAAGCTAACAGACAGGAATTTGAGCCTCCAGTACAAACCAATATTAAATCAGGGTAGGGACTGCGGTATGTAACTCTACAGTATTTGTGTGTGTGTGTGTGTGTGTGTGTGTGTGTGTGTGTGAGTGTGTGTGTGTGTGTGTGTGTGTGTGTGTGTGTGTGTGTGTGTGTGCGTGCGTGCGTGCGTGCGTGCGTGCGTGCGTGCGTGCGTGTGTGCGTGTGTGTGTGCGTGTGTGTGTGCGTGTATCCCCTCAGGTGAGTGATCAGCTGGTGGAGATCAACGGCGACAGCACCACGGGCATGACCCACAGCCAGGCGGTGGAGCGGATCAGGACGGCGGGTCACCACATCCACCTGGTGCTCAAGAGGGGCAACGGCTACGTGCCCGACTATGGTACAACCAAACGATGCCAGGGGGGTGGTGGGGGGCATTGGGGGGTTAAAATCCAAATACAAAGGAAGAATGGAGGGAGAGAGGGAGAGATGGAGGAATAGAGTGATTAAGGGTGGATGGGAGGAGGAAAAGAGGTCAGAAGGTAAAGAATTATGACTAATGGTCACAGATATGTACTGTGCACTATACTGTCCACAAGGGGGCGTTAGTGGGATATGGGCTTGAGGTACAGTAGTTGTGTACACAATAGGGCGCTTTGGTGAAGGTGTCAGTGTTATATGTACGGAAGGAGAGAGGGAACGGATAAGGGAGAGAGGGAAGTTGGGAAAGAGAGAAAGGGAGGGAGTAAATAGAAAAGGGAAAGGCTGAGGATTATGGATGATAATCTGAGCTGACCCGTAGTCTGGTGCTACAGGAGTATGAACTATTACTACTAACCCTGGAACGGAACAGCAAGCACATCACTTACTGCAGTGATGGAAATGTTCTATTCTTTTCTATTACACTTCACTCTTGCACTATAGAATATAGTGAAATAGTGACAATAGTGACCACAGTGTGGGCCTCTTCAGACTCACCTTTCCTGCTGATTGATTATTTACTTCCTGGGCAAATAAATGAACTTGGAATCAATTCTTCCTGCTGCATTTACTAGTGGGCTAACAGTCTGTTGGGTTCAATTCTTCCTTCTGCATTTACTAGTGGGCTAACAGTCTGTTGGGTTCAATTCTTCCTGCTGCATTTACTAGTGGGCTAACAGTCTGTTGGGTTCAATTCTTCCTGCTGCATTTACTAGTGGGCTAACAGTCTGTTGGGTTCTCTACGGCTGTTCTCATACATTTCTTTATTCTTCTCTTGTTCTCTTCCTCTGTGTGTGTCGGGTCTCTTTCTCTCATTCTTTTCTTTCTTTCTTCTCTCTATTTTCCCTCCCTCCCTCCCTCCCTCTCTCTCTCTTTCTTTCCTTCTTGTTTCTTCTCTTCTCCTTCTCTCTGTGTTAGTGGAGCTTTCCAGCCTCTCTCTCTGTATGACCAACTCCAAACTTGGCGAGCCTTGCTTCTATGTCATCGGCCGGACAGAGAATACGCGGTTGGTAGTCGTTCCTGTTAGTTCTCCATTTTTTTGTTTATCTACATCTCTCTCTCTCTCTTTCTCTCTCTGTCTCTCTCTCTTTCATTCTTTCTTTCTCTCCCTCTATCTCTGCTTGCTCATAGTCAGCGTCTTAACTGTCTTTACTGTCTTACTAACTGTGCTGGTGGGTATTTCCTAGTCCCTGTTTGTGTTCCTCTGTCACCACACTTGTCTGTCTGTCAGTCATTCAGAATCACTGTCTCGTAATTGTGTTGTGGTGTTGTGCAGTTTGGGGTCTTTGGGATAAGGTATAGTATACTGTAGGATAGTTTGTACAGTGCAGTACAGTATATTGCAGTATAGTATGGTATAGTATAATAGGGTAGAGTATGGTATAGTATAGTATAATATGGTAGAGTATGGTATAGTATAGTATAATAGGGTAGAGTATGGTATAGTATAGTATAATATAATATGGTAGAGTATGGTATAGTATCATGGTATAGTAATAGTAGAGTATAGTATTGATGGTATATTGTATAGTAGAACAGAATATTATGTAAGGGATAATCAACGACGCGCCGTGCGTTTATAAAATAATGCACGTTCGAAGTGGTAATAAGGACCCGACGCCGCAGGCGGAGGGGACTTTACACTTCGATAAGTGTAAAGTTTAAATATTATATAGAAAAATAATGCACGTTCCAAACAGTGCATCACAATAGGAAATTTGAACAAGCAGTGGTATAATGAAAGAAAATCAAGTGTGAATATGAAATATGTGTTTTTCTCAGAGACAGGTAACTTAGAGCAAAGAATTTGATTAACAGTGGCTTTCAAACTCCCTAAGTTAGTGTCAACTGTTGCTAAAACAGTAATTGCGAAGTTGCTCTCTAGAGAGCCAAGAAGACCCAAGGGAATTGCCTGATTAATTAAAGGTTACAGTGGGAAAATTAGATGATGTTAATTCCCAAAAGAGAATGAACTAAAAGTTTTGAATTGCATTTAAGTCTTCTGCCATTTTGAGCAAAGTTTGCTTCGAACAGCAGCTCTAATAACCATGCCAGTCTGTGTTGAAGACCCCACTCCTAGTCTACTTGTGGCGGCGTCTTAAGCTGATATAATGGTCCAAAACACATGCACATTTGCATTTCAATGGGGGCCTGTAGTGCATCAAGACTATTTATAACCTCTAGTGTGTTATCATCTAAATGAATGACACGTTCAGAAAGAAATCTACCTCATGAGGGGCTGGCATGAATAGAATTTGATGTGAATGAATGGCAGCCATTTTAAAGCGGGTCACAGTGACAGTAGGATTTGTAATGATGTGCTGTACAGAGCACACTGACATCACTTGGAGTGGCGTGCTGGTATTTCATTTCTGCTAGAATGAGACAGCTGGCACACTCTTCACTTGCTAGTTTAGCTGCTTTGCTTATGTGCTGAGATAATTGTTTCTTATACAAGAAAGTTGTGGCTATCCCTCCCTCTCACCGTCCCTCTCTCTTTCTTCCTCTCCCCTCTATCTTTTTTTCTGTTTTTTTTCTTTCTTTCTTTCTATTACCTTACTATCCCTCTGCCTCTCACTGTATCTTTCTTTCTATCTCTCTTTTCTCTTTCTTTCTTTCTCTCTCTCTCTCTCTCTCCCTCTCTCTCCCCGCAGGCCGTAATCGCGCAGCAGCCTTCCCCTCTTCCTCTCTCCACCCCCCTCAGTCGCATCTGGTTGCAGTAGACAGGAGGGGTCGGAGGTCACGGGCAGGGGAGAGGGGGAGGTCACAAAGTCAAAAGGTCAGGAGCCCCAGTTCTTCAGAGAGACGAAGCCGGTCGGAGAGAAGACGTAAAGGAGGAGGAGGAGGAGGAGGAGTAGGAGGAGAGGAAGAAGAAAGGAGGAGGCGGAGGAGGAGAATGATCAACCCCGACTCTGCCGAAGTGACTCAGGAAGAAGAAGAGGAGGAGGAGGGAGAGGAGGCTGATCGGCCCAGCAGTCGCGGCCGAGGTCAAAGGTCAAGATCACTGTCAGCCGGGGCGGAGCGGAGGAAGGGGAGGAGCTTACCCAGAAACACCCGGAAGAACCACAGCGAGGACGAGGCCACAGTGAGGTCACGGCCGGAGCGAGGGAGAGAGAGAGGGAAAGAAAAAGGCAAGGATCGGAGGAGTGGCGGACTGAGAAAGAGTGCAAGCATGGAGAGGGTGAGATGGCTGGAGAGTCAAAGTGAAGGGGAGGAGGAGGAGCAGGAGGAAGTTGAGGAAGAGGGTGATGAAGACCACGGATTTATGCCCATCCCCAATCAGAGACTGCCCAGGCCTAGACAAGGCCGGAGGCAGGAAGTGGAGGAGTGGGAGAGTGAGGAAGAGGAGGAGGAGGAGGAGGTGAGAGAGGAAGAGTGGGTGAAGCAGCAAGGCAGGAGGAGAGATGAGGAGGAGGAGGAGGAGGAGGAGGAGGAAGGTGAACCTCAATGGGGAAGCGAAGGTGATGGGGGGACAGGGTGGGAGCGAGAGAGAGAGGGAGAGGGGGAGGGAGAGGTGGAGGTGGAGCAGCAGGAGGAGAGGGTGCGTGCGTGGGCCTCCCAGGTACAGAGGGAGAGGATGCATGAGCTGGAGCCTGAGCTGGAGCCGGAGGTGGAGGTGGAGGTGGAGGTGGGTGGAGAGAGAGCGCCACGGAGTCCTGGCGTGGAGGAGCGAGAGGAGGAGGAGGAGGAGGAGGAGGAGGAGGAGGAGGAAGAGGAGAGCCAGAGGAGACCCCACCGGATGCTGCCCCCTGCTCTCTCCGGCCTCCCTGTCCTCCCCGTGGGGGCCAAACCACAGCTCTACGTGCCCGTGCTCCCCCCGCTCGCCTCCGAGAGGCTCCCCCCCGCCGCCGCCCGTCCCCCGCGCCGGACCTCGTCCAGGTCGCACCCCTTCTCCTTCCTGGGCTCGCCCGGGTCCGAGTACGCCGAGTCGGAGTCCGGGGCCAGCGTGTCGGTCGCCAGCACCACCGCCGCCAGCATCTCGGGCCTCTCCCTGGTCCTGTCCGCCGATGGCGGCCGCGGGAAGCACAAGACGCCCCTCCCCGGGCCCTGGCTCACGCCCAGCCCGCACACGCTCCGTCGGGTCATCCAGGGGAACCGCCTGGCCTGGACGGCAGGAGGAAGAGGAGGAAGAGGAGGAGGAGTGCCCAGGTTCATCCACTGATTAAACCCTTTAAAGGCTCCTTCGGTCGGTCTCGCGGACCAGCCTTGACCTTTGTGGACTTTTTCGAATTTTATTTTCTTTTGCAATTTTGCAACGAGAAGGTGAAGGAATTGGGCTGAACTAAAAGGAGAAGTTGGTTGCTATAGCTGGGCACCCTTCTCATTTCTCAAATCGCAGTTTTTAATTTCTCTCTCTAACCCTCACTGAAAAGTTTTTTTTTTTGCTTCTGTTTCAACTGTCCAAACACCTATCTCTCTCTTTCTCTCTCTTTCTCTCTCTCTCTCAGTTTGTAAACTATTCACTCTTGTGTTGTGTGGGAAAAAAAAGTATTTTTTCACTTCTCCTGTTCATTACGGTAGTGAGCACTGGTGTCACGTCAAGTCAAGTCATGTCATATATAGTTCTGGTACTTTTGGTTCTGGCCTCTGCTGTGTCTCTGTGGTTCTTGTGTGGTGTTTGAAGCCACCCCCTCAGTGGGGTCTATAGCAATTCTCCAGGTGTGTGTTCAGTGATACATTACCTCGCCAAAGAGAGCAATAAAAAGGTTCCTGCCGGGAGTTCCTGAGTGAGTAGTTCCCTAATGGTGCAGACGAGATCATGGCTGAAGTGGCGTGTGTGTGTGTGTGTGTGTGTCGGGTGTGTGTGTGTGTGTGTGTGGGGGGGGGGGGGGGGTGAGTGGGGGTCTGTTCCTTATTCATCACTTCTTCCCTGTGCAACATCAAACCTGCTGCTTCCTTTCTAACTGACATGTTTTGGTGGATCCCCAAGAGTTCCTGCAAGAAAAGCTCCATTTATAGAGCAAATTCAGGAGCTGGGACTCTGGAAGTGGATTGTTATATGAGCACACAGGTGTGTGTGTGTGTGCGTGCGTGCGTGCGTGTGTCCTTTAGTGAGGGCCTGAACACAACCGATGTTGTCGGCTCATGATGTTTTCGGCTTGCCCAGCTCCCAATATGCGTCCCCCTTTCAAGTGCCCCCTCACGGTTGCCTTGGAAACCAGACCTACTTCCTGTCGTTAACCTTGAACCCGGGTGACCTCCTCTCGCAGCCTCTGTGATGTCGTGGCCCCAGGGATGAAAGTGGCCACTCAGGATGATCCATTGCATTTCTGCTTCACCATCAACCCCACCCTCAAGCCCCCCCCCCCCCCCCCCACACACACACACACACACACATACACACTCCCCAGCCTCATCCCCTGAGATTCGAGCGGATTCAAGCCCCCCGATTGATTTCCTGTCACTGACCACTTCACAGAGAGACATGGCCGTAATGTGGCCTATACCCACTGGAAGAATCCCCCCACAACACACACACACACACACACACACACATACAACACTCATACTACCACCCCCTCCAGAAGAAGGCAGAAGAAGACTGTGTAAATAGATCTTGGAAACAGACTATACTGAAACACCACTGCCATGAACTGTTAAACTGCTATGAATATCCAAAGTCCATTCCATAGACACTAAACAATCTCCCATTGCAACATGAGGAAATTCTTACCACAAAGATGGCATTAAATATTGTGTGTGTGTGAGAGAGAGAGTAAACAAATGTCAGACTATACACTGTTTAAATACCTGTTTGACTGTTACAAACTGCTTTCCAAAATGGGGTCAAATGTATGGACAATGTAAAGCCGTGCAAAGCCATAATATATCATTTGGGTTGGAGCAAAGTCTGGATTTGATGCATTACATGGCAAACAGCTCCCCAAGCGTAGTCTCCTCTGAGTGCAGAGACGGACAGGGGAGTCCTCAGCTTGAGATAATAGGCGCCCCGTGAGTCTGAGACCCCATCAGGCCCAGGGCTCTTACCCTGATTGGCTTTTGAACAGCATTAAGTGGAGCTGGGCCAGGTCAGATTGATGGTTCGTTAGAGGCCATGAGCATGGAGAGAGTACGGAGCATTCGCTGATTGTTTTGCTTTCCCGGACGCCCACTTTGCCTTGTAGTGAAGGGGTGGGGGTGGGGTCTTAAAGAGATTTTTTTAATAGGCTATCTATCTATGGGGTTTTTCAGAGTATATAAACAAGGTTTGCTGGTTTGTCGAAATGCCTTGTAGACATTACATTCAAAGTCATCCATATAGATTTTTGTATATAATGTAAGTCATTGGTCCACCATGTAGCCAACAAACTTGATTTCAGACAGTACATATGACAGATGTGTTTATTTTCATAATTGATTTGCAATGGATTCAGCATGGAAGACATTGACATCCTTGAAATGAAAAAGTATAATATTTTGTAAACAATCTGCCAAAATGTGGGTGTCAAGTCAACTATTACAGACAAAACACCTGATAATATATATCTGAGTGTACATGGCAAATATACTCCAGTATAATAACATAATAAGACATTATTAATGTAAGCCAATTAGAGAGTAGAGATATTTTAACATCCACCCGAAGCCTCCCCAGCCGGTCTGGGCCATAGAGGTTCATTCAGGTTGTCTTATGAGATGTACCCTCATAGACGTTGCAATAAAAAGAGACACTGTCTAGACAGTGTATATCTGGGGGAGCGTATCTTTGGTGTGTTAGACAGCGTGTGAATGGCAGGGAATGTTTTTTGATTTCATGTGGTTGAACTGGCTTTGGTTTCCTTTCATCTATGGAGAATGCAGTGTTCCTGTGTTTCTAGGCTTATTGTAATCGAAACTATCTTCATGACATATCCTGTGTGTACATATATAAATATAAGCATAACCTCTATGAATCAGAGTGTACAGTTTATTATACATATTTACATTATTATAATATTATTGTTTATATTATGATTGTTACAGTATTATTATCAATAATAAAATAAACACATTTATCAAAAATCAAAGAAAGTAACAATAAAGTCTAAAATATATAGAAAATATCTTTGTTTTTGTGTTTTTTGTATGTTTTCCTGCACAGCAGAGGACTGTTGACACCCATGTACAGTAGCTCATGTTTATGGAAGAATGGTTACAGTATATCATAGAAGTGATAGAGAGAAGTGAGGAGAGAGTACCGTTATCAGTGGGTCACGTCCTTCTTCATAAATTGCACCAATCATTTTCATTAAGGTGCTAATTGAAACTCAGTTATTTTATTCTTGTGAGCTACAATGCAGACCACATTTTCTCACTTCGTTTTTCTCACTTTTGCTCTTTCTGACTGGGTCAAGTATAAACAGGGAGTCTCTGTGTAGTTTGCTGCATCGCCTAAATCACATAATCCATCCTCTGCAGTAAACTAGGCCACAAGGGATTGAGTTGAAGATATAGCCCAGAATTCCTGCTCTGAGCATGGTTTGTGACAGTTGTGCAGTCATTTACGCCATAAGAGCATTTTCCTTTTTATTTATTTTTAAAATCAATTAAATAATCTTAGGTTTTAACCAAATGTGAAAATAAACAGTGGTGATTTTACTGTAAACTCTGATGTAGTAGTCAGCGATATATCCGGTCTCTGACAGTAGATGGCAGCAGCGAGTCGATTTTAAAGTTCCCACGCACACAGCTCTCCAAATAGTGTGCGTTATCTGTTACCTGTGCATTTGCAGAGATTATATCACAACTGAGTGAACGGATGGCAAGGATTCGGAATGCAGTCATGAGAGGAAATCAACTCCTCACCCACATTTCAATGCTTTCATAAACACTTTCATTTTGGCACGAAGCTCTGTAGCAGGTGCTTCACCCGGGCATCCACCGTGAAGTATTTCCTCCGATTAATGCAGGTTCACCGGCTGAAGAATCATCGGGCTTTGAAGTGATGCATTACTGGCGATCAAATGCTGTGATACCTGAGTGCGGTTTCACTCCTGCAGAGAATGATAATCACTGACTCAGTCAATGGTAAACTGGGCATACATACAAACATGAATGGGGGTGGGCGTAAGTATGAAAACAAATAACGGTTTGGTGGAAGCACTTGGCTAAGCGCAAAAAGTTTGGGAGTCAGGCAGGGGAGGGGGAGGGACAGTTTCGTGCAGTGCGCACGGCACGGAAGCGCTGAGAAAGATGGGCAGGGGAGCGCGCGTTTGTCGTGAGAGGCAAAATGGCAGTTCCCTGATCGCGCCGCAGTGCAAGACGCGCTGCTTAGCTGTCACCGCTCTCTCTGATGATTCACGTCTCCGGCGGCTCTGAGCGCGGTCGTTTAATGGATATTCGATGGGGAAATTGCGCTGGTAAATTGGCTGAAGCGGAAACCTTGCGACGGGGATTTAGAACCTATATGAACTTAATGTGACAGGTTGGCATGAGTTAAATTACCGTGACCGCGAAAACGTCAGATCGATGCGAACAACTTTTAACCAGTTTTTTTCTTCTGGAATTGAATCCCCTGCGAGATGTAAGCACAAGCATCTCAGTGATTTTGAAGGCAGGAGGACTATTTTTACTCTGAAGACATAATTCAGCTGAAAATGATATGTGCGTAAAGCGTCCCCCATCCTATAATTGCGTTTCTCAGCTGTTTTGCTCACATAGTAACTTAGGTAAACTTGGCAACGCAGCCAATACAGATTAAACTGCGCCTGTCACAAAACATAATGTTGTTCAGATATCGAGATCCTGCTTCTATACTTCTTAAGGATGTATCTGTGCGCGCGTTTCACAGTGCGAACGGAAATCTACCAGTGATGCGAAAGCCGCAGTAATGCCAGTATCTGCAGTTTGCCAAATTGAAAGGACGCAGACGCACTCAGCATTGCTTGCCATTGGTCCCATTGCAACGCTTTGAATGATTAAGGGATCTGGCAGAAGTTAGAGAATTAGCCGGACTTATTTTTTTTTAATGAAATAGTCTGTTTTGATGACTTCCGCATCCATCTATGCTGTTTTCCGTTATGGAAATATGTGCGTGAAAAAGCGGTTAAATCATGAATCGTATGTAATTGGATTCTGTACGGATTTCTCGAGGTTAATCAAATCGTCACGGTTCTCAAGTTAAGGATGAGCAGCGTGTCGCACGCGCTACATCCAGAAGCTCGCGGAAAGAAGAGCGTCATTTTGACCGCGCGCGTGCAGTGAGAAAGGATGCTCCAGGAGAAGTCTTACTCGAGACGAACCTAAATAATTTTGCTGTCGTGAACACTCGTGAATCAAATTCGTTGAAAACCGAGTGATCAGTCTGAGTAGATGTCCACCATTTAGGGACTACATGGATGGAGGAGACGAGTACCAATCCCCGACTCTGCGCTTTTGAGTTGTGTTGAAGTTCACCATGGGGTGAGGAAGAGAGGAAGGAACGTGGTCAGTTTTAGGAGAGGGGTGAGTGGCCAAGAACATGGACTGTTTGTTCTAGAATTTGAAAGAGTTCTACTTACTGAAAGACCTTCCGCTTTT
>NC_085000.1:31377837-31380337 GCF_963854185.1 Sardina pilchardus | reverse complement strand
TCATGTTTCTATCTCTGTCATAACACTCCTTCAATCTCTATATCTCTCTGTCAAAATCTCGCTCCCACTCTCTCTCTCTCTCTCTCTCTCTCTCTCTCTCTCTCTCTCTCTCCCGTCTCTTTCTTCTCTTTCCTCCACTGCTGTGTTTACTCTTTGTTCTGTTTTATCTCTTTCTCTCTCTCTTTCCCTCCCTTGGTATTCCTCCCCCTTGCTTTGCTCTCTGCTCCTCTCATCCACTGATTTATTTGTTCTGTCTTCTCATCTGTCTCTCTCTCTCTATTCCTTTCTTCCACTGCTTTATTTGTTCTATCTTCTCATCTTTCTTTCTCTCTCCTTCCCTTTCTCTCTCTCTCTCTCTCCTCTCTCTTCCTTTCTTCCACTGCTTTATTTGTTCTATCTTCTCATCTTTCTTTCTCTCTTCCTTCCCTCTCTCTCTCTCTCTCTCTCTCTCCTCCCTCTTCCTTTCTTCCACTGCTTTATTTGTTCTATCTTCTCATCTTTCTCTCTCCCTTCTCTCTCTCTCTCTCTCCTCTTTCTTCCACTTCTTTATTTGTTCTCTCCTCCTCCCCCTCTCCTACGCTTGTCTCCCGTAGGACTGGTTAGTCATTAGTAAGTAACACACATTAGTTGCGCGTGTACTGTAGGTGTTCAGCGCCGGGCTTCAATGGCTTGCTGCCTCAGACGGCCTGTAGTAAGGGAGCTGCTGGTGGCAGGCAGGGCCGGGCCAGGCAGCGATGGGTGCTCTAATTCCTGCCTGATTGTGTGTGGATTTACTTCTCCTCTCAGCGGGCCTCTCCGTATTTTAATGTGATCCTTCTTCATTTTATTGCCTTATTGAGGAAACATACGACACAAGCCCCCAGCTTCAAGAACACTTAGGATCTCACAATTGAGGAGTAATCCAAAGATTTTGTCCTCGGTTCAAGCTAATCTCATCAAAGCACACTCTCCCTCTCTCTCTCCTTCTCTCTTTCTTTGCTCTTTCTCTCTTTCTTTCTCTCTCTCTCTCCCTTTGCTCTCTCTCTCTCTCATTTTCTTTCTTCACACATCAGTGTACATAATTACAAATATCTCATTTTCTGGAGCATCTGAGAGGCAGTTGGAGTATAAATATCCCTCTTCTGGCTCCATTCCCTGGTAGCAGGATGACTCCATCTCTCCCCTGTCCCCCTCAATAAAGCTATTTTAAGACGCTCTTCCTTTTAGGAGGCATCCTGTGTGCTTTGACGGCGGTGTGCCGTGAAGAGCGTGTGGCTCTTTACATCGTTTTGCTCTCCGTGTCCGCTTTTAGCCGCTTCCCTCCTTCCGTCCACCTCACTGACCCACAATCCCCCTGTTCCCACCGTGCCTGCCCACTAATGCGGTCTTCCATGGCCCCTTCTCCGTGGCACTGCATCTTTCACCTTGTTTTTTCTACGCGTGATAGTGACTTTTCACGTTTCCATTTCCTCTCTGTGGTGATTAATTTTTCACCTTTCTCTATCTGTGGTAGTGATGGTTCACCTTTTCGCTGTCCATGGTACTGAATCTTTCACCATGCTCTACCTGTGGTAGAGATTTTTCACATTTTCGTTCCCTGTCCATGGTGCTGAATTTTTCACCCGCCCTCTCTCTGTCTCCCCTCCATGGAGGGATGGATATGGATTTCACTTTCCCTCTCTGTCCTTACCCTTCACTTAGTTTCTCTTAGGTCTCTCTTTTTCCCTACATCTCTCTTTCTCTCTCTCTCTCTCTCTCTCTCCCTCCATCACTGCACCGATGGCAGATGGTGAATCAGTGTGTGTGTTCTACCATTTTCTCCTCTAAAGGGAGTCTTACTGAGAGTCACTTTCACCCTCTCCACCTCTCTCTATATATTTCCCCTCTCCATCTCTCCCTACCTCTCTCTATATCACCCTCTCCATTGCTCTCTCTACCTCTCTCCATCTATATTCCCCCTTTCTATGCTTTTCTCCCTCTCTTCACCTCTACATCTCTGCCTCTACCCCTCTCTCTCTTTCCCTTTCCATCTCTCTCTCTCTCCCATCTCTTCCTCTCTTCCACTCTCATTCCCATCCTCCATAACTACCAGATCCATTCTTCTGTTGATATATATCATCCTTTGCTTCTCTCCCCACCTCCTTCCCTTCTTCCATCACCTCCACCTTTCCTATACACTTCTCATTCTCCTCACCCCTTCATCTGAGCCTAGCCTCTCCCTCTCTCTCTCTGTCCCTCTCTTTTCAACAGCAGAAGGTGCGTGGAGTAGGTGAGGTGCTAATGACTGTGTTGAAGATGCTCTTAACTGACTCTGATCCCCTGTGCCCGCCTGTGCCCGCCTGTGCCAGCCTGTGGCAGCCCCCCAGCATCTCTACCCTCTTATCCCCATGCCCTCTGCTGCCCTCCACGCCCACGGCCCAGCTGTGTGCCAGCGAGCGCAGCTCAGTGCCAACCACACACACAGTGGGCGGCACGGCTGCCTTTCCCAAACAGCTGAACACTGAACAGAAACACAGGACAT
>NC_085000.1:31370337-31372837 GCF_963854185.1 Sardina pilchardus | reverse complement strand
ATGGGAAATATTGAGGAATTCAGCTAACACACTATATTTATAACTCTCTTACCCTCTGGTGTCAGCATGAAAAATAAAGTCATTAAACTGAACCATCTGGCTCTATAATATACTACAGCACAGTAGTCACTGACACTTAAAGCTGAAGCTATTTTAAATGATTAGTCCATTATTATCTAATTATTGTCTTGAAACCATAAGCCTTAATGCTGTTTCTCTGAGATATAAGGTCATTGAGATAAAAAAAAAAAAGAAAAATTTGACGTCCACCAGAGCCGGTCAGAGAATTCCCCTGAAGAGAGTGACCAGGGAGAGTAGCATATGGAGTGCTGATGGGGGCCGTCAGTTATGGCTTAGTCCACATTCCCAGCACCCTTTGCAGGTTCAAGTCCAGGTCAGCGTCTGTGCCCAGAGAACAGTGTCTATAGCAGTTGGTTGATAAGACACATTTCCTGTCCGGTCTGTGCTGCTCCAGAACCTTAACTGCTGAAGTGACAGACCTAAAACACAAAGGCCATGGGGTTTAATGCCCAGGCATCATTACCGTCATTTCCCAACTTTTAGCCGCAGCCTCTACAGTACATTGATTTTGCAACATGTCTTATGAGGTTAATACACAGGGATAGTTAATATGGTATTAATATTGTTTTGTTTCTTTTTCACTTGCCTAAAACACTGCCCTGCTGCTTATACACAATAAGGCGAATACACAGGAAATCACTGTACGAATGGAAACCTATATAGGCCTATCTGTTAGATACATGAATAAATTCCAAGGTCTTAAACCTGGAGTTCTTCATTTTTGAGCTAGAGGAATAGTCTGGACTTTGCGTGAGTGTGGTCAGTTTAGCTAGGGAGGATGCAGAGCAGAGCACTGGACTCGCATAATCTCAGAGTTGTTCATCAGTGAGGGCGCGTGTCCTATCTGTACAGGGCAGCTGTGGGAGAGTGTGTAGTCTTTGGGACAGGATGCACTGGGCTGTCATAATCCCTGGGCCGTTCAGCGCTGACGCTCCGTGTAAATCTGGCATTTGCTGCCAGTGAAATTAATTTGTAATGGAACATATCCTTTGAACAGCCTCTGGAAATGAAGCATATGTTCCAATGTAAATTATCCTTTTCATTTTCTTTTTTTTGGTGTCTCTTTCTCTGTCGTTCTCTCTTTAACTCTTTATCTCTCAATGTATTTCTGTCTCGTACTTAACTTAATGGGCAATCCCTCACTAACCATTTTAGCCAGTGATGCCGAACTGTCGTGGCGTTCTCCAGGGCATTCTGTATCTCTTTGGAAATTAAGCATCGGGTGAAAAGTATAATGAATATCTTCTGTATACTGGATGTCAGCTGTTACGTTGCATGGTGAACATCTTGCACATATCTCAGCTATTCAATGTTTGATTGAATGTTTAGGTTTATAGGTTTAGCTTGATTTGTCGCTTACATGGCTAACACATTCTGGTGTCAGGGTTGTATGGCTGAATTTCTGGACAGTCGGGTCAGGTTTACACGTACACATGACACGAGGCAGTATGCTAAGCAGCCATTATTTTCATTGCTATCTTCACTTCATGGGAGTCACTGTGACATTTTTACACCAACTTCAGATTTCTCTGAAACCAGCACGAAGATCTACTATCTATGAATCAGCAAATGATGCTGCATTACCATTTGACCATTGCATTATAGTATCTTCCCTGTCCTTGCAACATCTAATAGGCAACTATTGTTGGTTTGCTGTCACACCCAGCAGGATTCTAGGGAGAGTTGGAGCCTTTAGCAATCGGCTGGGTTATTATGAGTGACAACTGCAACTGATATTATCTCTTACTTGACGTCATGCCATAACACATCCATATTCAATAGCTTCCTCTGTAAATATTCATAAGAAAGGCGAGGTAAGAAAAAGTCCATAAACCTTATGAGTGTGACAGCAGATGATGGATTCAGCTCTAAATGGGCCATGGAAAAGGCTACTAAGGAGGAAAGTCTCCATTTTCCTTTTTTCCTTTCTTGTTTTTTTTTTTTGCGGGGTTGTTTATGCGTTGTGTGCCTGCAGGCGTAGCGCAAGGCTGCCTCGTCATGTCAGCCTGTTAACTCACAAACAGGAAAATGGAGAAGTCTTTTCTACAGCACTCTGCCACTCAGTAGCCAGCCATGAGAGGAGTGACCGGTCTGTCATCTTTTGCACTTATCCTCAGAGATCCTGATGATTCAGACATGCCTCCAAAACTGCACTCACTTCGACTCCTTGTAGTCTAAAGCTAACTCAGATGTCTTCGTTAACTCGGTAATCCAAAGCCGACTCAATAGTATACATGTATAATTCACTAAAGCTAACTTGGGTGTCTTTAGCCAACAACAGCTCACTCATTAGCAAGCAGAACTATTTTCCAAAGCATCAGACACTCCCCAGAAGACAGACCCATGCATGCAAAGACCCTCGCGGTTTCTTCAGCACACTGAATTCAGAGATAAGTGCTTCTAGTAGTTTAAATTGGAT
>NC_085000.1:31360337-31365337 GCF_963854185.1 Sardina pilchardus | reverse complement strand
AATGGGGTGTGAGATGTCTCTGTCTGAAGACAAACTGACCTGATGAACACACTTCACTACACATGAGCACACAGACAGACAGACAGAAACACACACACGCACACACACACACACACACACACACATACACGCACATAGACGCATATAAACATACACACACACACACACACACACACACACACACACACACACACACACACACACACACACACACACACACACACTTCCCTCCGAGCATGCACTTCTCTAAGTGCACAACATTCAAGAGAATGTGCATTAGAGCGCACAAGACTTGCTATATAACTTGTACTGCAGTATATTTCATCTAGTAGTCTATGCCTGGTGAGATGCAGTAATATTTGTGAATATATACAGTATAATATATAATATATATAGCCTGTATTAAATACACATATACTGTATACTGTATATACAGCAGCCATATATACAGTGTATGTGTACTGTATATATATATAATGACAAATGCGATCTGTGATCATTTGTACAGGTGCAATATTCCGGTGTGAAATGCTAGTGGCCTTCAGCATGCACCTATTCCCTGCCTCTCCTGGGTACCTGTGGGGCTTACAGTGTAAGTGTGCTCATCACAGATGCAAACAGCAGCCAAAACAGCTGAACGCTAAACAGCCACCCAACTGCCTGCACTCGCTTGTTGTCTGAGGGTTCTAGAGCGTTAAAAAATTCATCTGGACAGATGAGCAACACAATCCCTGGGTGTTGTAGATATGGTGACTGAGTGATCCAGAGAGCGTGTGGGGGGGTGCAGTGCTGACTGAGCGAGTGAGTGAGTGAGTGAAGTGGGGAGAGAGGGAGTGAAGGAGTGACTGACTGAAGGAGGGAGAGAGTGAATGAATGGGTGAGTGAGTGAGTGAGTTAGTGAATTAATATGTGAGCGTATGAGTAAGCGAGTGAGTGAGCAAGCAGGCCAAAGAGTGAGAGAGAGAGGCAGGTGTTTATGCTGTGCCACTAAGGGGCTCAGGAGCTCTCGGGGGGGTGGGGGGGGGTGGTTCACCACACGCACACGCACACACACACACACACACACACACACACACACACACACACACCCCTGGGGTAAACTCATTCCATCAGTGTGCTCACATTAGGCTTGTTGCGTAATCTGCTCATTGCTGTTTTTTAAACATGGCTGCACACACACAAATACACAGCGTGTACACAGATGCTCAGTGAGACTCACACACAGCTACAGTATGTTGTACACAGAGACATTCTCATAATGCACCTATTTCTTTCTCCACAGATACACATGCACACACACACACACACACACACACACACACACACACACACACACACACACACACACACACACACACACATACACACATTTAGTAGTCTTTCTCATTGCTGATCTCTTGTTTTCTTGCTCATTACATTGTTGTTACAGTGTCATACGGTTCATTTTCTTGTGTTCTTGGCTATTGTGTATGTGTGTGTGTGTGTGTGTGTGTATGTGTGTGTGTGTCTGTCTGTCTGTGCGCATGTGGGGCTTTGTGACTGTGCGTAAACACAGGCATGTGGCTCCTCGCAGGGTAAGGTGTTGATAGCTCAGCATTCAGTGCACTCCGCTAAGCAGGAGGACCCCTACTGGCCCCCCTGCAGACCACACTAAATCATTCATGGCCGCAGGTTGACTGGCATTCGACTGATTGCGCTCCTGACATTCAGCTGGATTACTACTTAGCTACTGTGTTGTCGCTGGCGCCCTGCTTTCGTCATAGTATTCTTTTTTTTCTTTCTTTTCCTTTTTGTGGAAAAGTCTCGTAACAGTTCCCACACCGGGGACCGATTGTTGTCACAACATAATAAGCCCGAGAGAGGCGCAAAACTCACCGTTCACGTATGAGTTTTTTTTCAACGTGAGAAGTCTGTCTGTCATCACTGCGCTGAATCTGAACTGTGTGTTTTTCATAAAGGGTGCATTATCTGGATTCTAAAGCCTCGCGGTTAAGTTATAAAAAAATAAAAAAAATTACGGTTGCCGTGGAAACTGTAAAGCTATCCCTCTGGCTGATCCATCTGAACGAGGCAACCTTCCTCCCCCCTACTGCCACCCACGTTCACTTAGGGGTGGGCTACCTCTGTGTGTGTGTGTGTGTGTATGTGTGTGTGTGTGTGTGTGTGTTTATACACCCGTGTATATAAATCTCTTTGTGCATGTATGTGTTTGTGTGTGCGCTTAATTGCATGTGTGACTGTGTGAATATGTGTGTTTGTATTTGTGTGTCTGTGTGTGTGTGTGTGTGTGTGTGTGTGTGAGTGAGAGAGAGAGTGTGTGTGTGAATGTGTGTGTTTGTGTACGTATGTGTGTGTGAGTGAATATGTGCGTGTGTGTGTGTGTGTTCATCCCCTCATCATCACACCTCAGCTCCAGCTGGAAGCAGTGTGGAGAGAGAGAGATTAGTCACTCTCTGTCCTCCTTCCAACAGGCGCTTGTGTAACATGGGTTAATGACAGTCATTTACATTCAAAGAAACAGAAAAACTCTACCCAACAATTTAGTGATTTGTCAGAGCAAGAGCCACACATGGTTGTGTTACTACCACTGACCACTGCTGTTGACTAACCTTTTTCCTAACCAATATGTGTTTTACCGTTATGGAGGTCACTGACGACGTTAGCATTTATTTTTTCATGCAGAATGATTTGTGAGCGATATAAAATGAAGTACAATTACAAATACAGTTCATGCAAAAGCTGCCTTTATTCACATATTGCTACTCACTGACATGGAAGAGATATGTTGTGTGTTTTGACGTTTAAAGATGGCGTGCTGGACAGTGCTTGCCCGTAATGTGCTGAGGAGTAAACACCATGATTGTGATCATGCCATCCATACAAGTATGTTCACACCTGTGCTCAAGAGCTGCCCCAAGCATACACACATACTGTACATGTGTGTTTGTGTCTGTATATGCTGTATGTATGTGTGTGTGTGTGTGTGTGTGTGTGTGTATATGTGTGTGTCCACGTATGTGTTCATGTGTGTGCATGTGTGTGTCTCTGTGTGTGTTTTCATGTGTGTGTATGTGTGTATGTGTTCATGTGTGTGTCAGTGTGTCAGTGTTGGTGTGTGTGTGTGTGTGTACAGGTAGTATGTGTGTGAGTGCGTGTGCATACTGTATGTGTGTACTTATGTGTGTGGGAGGGGGTTATTTGACAAACACTCTGTATTTGTGCGAGCAGTGCCCTTGTTGACTCTCCAGTACTAGAGCACTCTCCATTCATGATCCCAGACTCAAAGCACACAAACGTGACAAACCAGAACAGTCATCCCTCCATAGAACAGAAATCAGAAATACTGCCCATTTCTGTGGCAGCCACACTCATCTTGTGGCAGTTACCCTTGGCAACAAGTGGTGTATTGTTGGTTAGTCCTCTGCATGTTCTGCCAATTTTATTGTACTTTCACGTTCATGTTCATGTTTGTCGTTTGCCAGGGTCCTGGTGGTTGGAACGTCATACAAAAGGCAATATATATATATATATATATATATATTCATCACATACAAATCCCTTCTGATTTTAGTTCTGGTTGTATTCCTTTGAGGATGGTTTGAAGATAATATGAGGGTAGATTGGTTTGTAACGCCCTCAGTGAAAACCATAGACTGTAAAAACCGATGAAACACAAACAGGGAAACATCCTTAGTTTGTGGACAGGAATACAAAGTAAGCAAGTTAACAACTGAGTGTTAGTTTCTAGCTGTTGTGTGTATCAGAGTGTTATCTGATTTCAAATGAAGAGTTAGCGCGGCAGCTAGCAGTCTTTACTTCGCATGCGTTTATCCACGGCTTCTTTGGGTGGGAACCGAAGTGAAAAAGAGTAGGTCATGCTACACGTAATGAAAAGTGGCACTTTGCTCTTCAGTTTTCTTCAGACGAGTACACTGTCACAGTAACTCTAAAACAAAGAAGAGCTTTTTTTGACTTTAAAAGACTGAAACAGAGAAAAGACACGGCTCCTGATGAGAGTGTACACTGTAGGTCCCCAAAAGTAACGTGGGGATGTCGATGTCGCATTGAAAGCACGGTTCATGAAGAGTGCTCTCCACTGAGTGGGGATGTTGTTGCGTTGAAAACACGGTTCATGAATAGTGCTCACCGCTGAGACTGGGTGCCTGTTAAGAGTGCAGAGTGTTCTGAGAGACTCAAGGATGTGCGGCCTCGCTTCTGAAGCACAAACTGCCAGAGCCCAGAGCTGGGTTACCCAGAAGGTCATACATTTAAATTTCACAGAGAGAAAAACGTACCTTTAAAAAGCATGTCTATGAAGTACCTGCAGTGAAAGATTGTGGCAGATGGAAATGTGAAAACGTCTGAGGCATGGATTGTGCCAACAAATCATGGGGAGTGAACCTAATTTCACCTCAAGATTCGCTGGGAAACATTTTCACCCACAATCCCATCTCAGCAATGCAAACAAGTGGTGAACTGGCAGCAGGCCATCTTGCTAGATTCACCCAGAATGCCTCCCTCTATATATGTCTCCTGTCACTGTCTTGTTTGATTAAGGTGATTAAGTTAAGTTACCCTTCAATTAGTATATGCAAAGTGTGTGTGTGTGTGTGTGTGTGTGTGTGTGTGTGTGTGTGTGTGTGTGTGTGTGTGTGTGTGTGTGTGTGTGTGTGAGAGAGAGAGAGTGTGTGTGTGTGTGTGTTTGTGTGTGTGTGTGTGTGTGTGTGTGTGTGTGTGTGTGAGAGAGAGAGAGAGAGAGTGTGTGAGTGTGTGTGTGTGTGTGTGTTTGTGTGTGTGTCTGTGTGTGTCTGTGTCTGTCTCTGTGTCTGTGTGTGTGTGTCTGTGTGTCTGTGTCTGTGTGGTGTGTCTGTGTGTCTGTGTGTCTGTGTGTCTGTGTGTCTGTGTGGTGTGTCTGTGTCTGTGTCTGTGTCTGTGTCTGTGTCTGTGTCTATTGATTCGCCAGCCGGGCTGGTTGTTAGATGAAGCATTAGAGATCCTTG
>NC_085000.1:31352837-31355337 GCF_963854185.1 Sardina pilchardus | reverse complement strand
GTCTTCCATTATCATTGCATCACAGTGGTGAGACACAAATGAAAAGCACTGTAAATGGACAGAGTATACTGTACTTCCTCACATACCCATGCATGCTCAGCATCCTGATGTTTAAAGAGGGAGAGATATAGAGCGAGAGATAACTAGAGAGAGACAGAGAGAGAGAGAGAGAGACTGCGAGAGAGTTAGCAAACGAGGGAGCTGTTCCCTTGGGATATGACTGTTTTACATCTTTGTTGTATTGCCTGAGGTTTTATTTTATATGTTTACAGCCATTTTAACATAAAACTATGAGTGTGTTACAAAAGCCTACTTTTAATGGAATGTTCATTTATTTTTGGTATATCCTTTACATGACAATATTATTACAACCGGATATTACTAATGGTGCTGTACTTACATTTCTTATTCTGACCGGCAAAACCGTTAAAGAGACCCTATGCAACATTTTTATAGTCATAAAATCGCTTCAAAATCGTTGTTTTGCTTGACTGTCCAGTTTTATTGAAAACAGTAATATTTCCTCCCGCCCCCAGTGTCCCTATCCGCTATTGCAGCCTTGCAGTTTGTCCAGGAGGCGATCGCTCCTTGTTTACATCTGGAAGTCTGAGACGCGTAAGGAATAAGAAGAACCACGCTTGCAGTTTATATATATATTTATAGCCTATATACTGTATGTATAAATATACACGCTAAAGCTGTAGGGGAAGCTCTGCAGAGAAATATGCAAGCATAAAACGAGCGAAAAGCGAAACCGAAACCGGAGATGAAATCGCCAATCCTGCATAGTTCCTCTTTAAATGATAAGCCATCACCATAACCTCAACGCAATGCTGTTATGTTATTCTAAGAACCCAGTGCATACAAATACAGGACATGTATTCAATTCAATTCAATTCAATTCAAAAAACTTTATTTATCCCCAAGGGGCAATTAAGAAGCACGCTGAGCAGTCCAGATCACAATATAACAGCAAACACTCACACAAGCACACACACACACACACACACACACACACACACACACACACACACACACACACACAATGTATGTGTGTATGTATGTATGTGTCTAGGTGTTCTTTTTAGTTTAGGAGTGTCCTAGTAACTCTGTCTCTGTAAGTCTCTCTATCACTATCTAGAGTCTAGTTGGTGATTCTACATTCTAGACAATATACCAGTGTCCTGGGGAACACATTAGACATGGGCACATTACATGTGTGCCTGTGACTGTGAGGCTTCTGTCTGCTAGTCAGGGGGAATGTTCCTGTTGTTTACTAATCAGAGATTCAGATGAGCTTCGACTGAATCTTAATGACAATGACTTGGAACCCTTGTGCTGCAGTGTTGCAGACGTTCTATGTGTCCGCCTCCGTTACTGTTCTATTCCATCTGTCAGATCCACAACACTCATCGATTTCCTTCTGCATGTTCTCTCCTGCTCTCACTTTTTTACTGATTGTTTTCTGTTGCCACCTCTCTCTAGCCTGGGTGCCAACCGACCTCTCTCCCTTTCACACACGAATCCTCTCACATACTCATCTCTCTCTGTGCGTCCTCTTCCTGCTCTGGCTTTTCCATTTCTCTGCCTTTTTCTCTCTGCATCTTTCTCTCTCTGTGATCTTTGTTCTCTCTCTCCCTCTCTCTTTCAATCCTTCCTTCGCTCTCTGTCCCTTTCACTGACTTTTCCTCAGAAATCATATCTTTATAACTGACCCTTTCTGGGATTTCATGTTTTCCACTCTCTTTGTATTTCTCTCTCTCTCTCTCTCTCTCTTTCTCTCTCTCTGTGCACTCTCTGCTTCTTTAAATCTCTCCCATCGTCCTCACTCTCTCTTTTTCTCCCTTTTACTGTCTTTTTCAGTCATCACTTCTATCTCACTGAATCTCCCTTTCTCTTGTTTCCTGGATGTAGCTCTTCTACAGCAGATTCACCCACACAAATGACACAGCTCTTGCTTGCGCTCCCCCCCCCCCCCCCACACACACACACACACAAACACACACTCGCTCACTCGCCAGTGAGTTGGTGGAGCTGTTTTCCTCTCCACGAACACCTTTACCCCCTCTCCGCCCCCCCATTCCAGCTTCATTCATTCCGCCTCCTCTCTTCTGACCTTGGCCCCTTCAACACAGTCTGATCTTCCCTCCCACTTCTCCTCTCTTCCCCTCCTCTCTCTCTCTCCCTCTCTCTCCCTCTCTCTCTCTCTCCCTCTCTCTCCTGTCTGTCTTTGCTGGTTCTGTATTAACTGCATTATGGGCACCCGCACAGCAGAAGTTGCAGCAGCCTGATGTCATCTCTCCCACTCCAACAGTCCTCTGTCTGTTGTCATCCGAGTCGGCCATTTTGACTCCCAAAACCCAAATGTACAAAAATATCGATCATTTGCTATGAGCTGCGCTCTGCACTTTCGCTCGAGGTCTCTGGCGACATCACCAACTCCCATCTCTCTCTTCTTTTTTCGGCTCATTTCTTGCTGACTCTTGTTTTTCTCCCTTCT